>NC_079502.1:70715029-71015029 GCF_030052815.1 Hevea brasiliensis | reverse complement strand
ATTAGCTCCAAAATATTTTCAGCTCTTAGCCCCTGTCCAACAAAGGGTGATCTAGTCATTTTGCCCTGAAGGCAAGATTCACAAGTTGGAGTAGGCTCAGAGCCCAATGAGGATAGAATCCCCATTTTCTCGGTTTGCAATCCTATCTTACGTAACATGACATAACCTTAAGTGCCAAATATATTTTGAACTTGAGTTGGTTTTCACCATGGCATTGCTTTCATTTAGATTCTTTGCACTGGCGGTGGAAACACTTTCTTACTGGCAATGGAAACACTTTCCTATTGGCAATGGAAACACTTTCCTGCTGGCAGTGGAAACACTTTCCTTTGCCTTTATCAGCTTTAGTCTTCCTTTTCTGCTTAGCTATTTTCTTGGAAGGACCAGGAATCTGAGGTTTCTTTTTCTTATTGCCTTTCTTCTTGTTGGACTTTCCAGCAGAAGAAGATGCAACCAAAGCTACCTCTTTTCCTTTATTGCATGGCATATTCTTTTGGGCAATAACCAGCATGTTGAGTAATTCAGCTAAGGTGCATTCCTGTTTAGTCATATGGAAATTTGTCACAAAATTCCCAAAAGACTCAGGAAGGGACTGAAGGATCAAATCCGTTTGTAGTTGGAAATCCATGTTGAAGTCAAGATGTTCCAACTGCTCAATCAGCCGAATCATCTTGTGGACATGATCCCCAATATTCTGTCCCTCAGACATCCTCATACGGAATAACTGTTTAGATATCTCATACCTAGCATTCCTGCTGTGCTCACCATACAACTATTGTATGTGAATGAGGATCTCACTAGCACTCTGCATGTTCTCATGTTGTACGTAACTCATTACTCATGGAAGCAAGCATGTAACACTTAGCTCTCATATCATGCTCCTTCCACTTGTCCAAAGTATCATGTTCCTCTTGTGTGGCCTCTGGAGGTAAGGGACCAGGAACATTTGAATATAGAACATATCCTATATGTTCAAGGTTCAGGACAAGTTTCAAATTTCTTAGCCAATCAGACAGATTAGGTCCTGTCAACCTGTTGTGATCAAGTATGCTTGCAAGGATATTGGATGGTGGTGGTTGTTTTGTGCTCATTTTTATCAGAAAATTAACTGCAGAAAATAACCAGATTAATTAGTAAATGTATCATGTAATTAACCAAAATGATTATGATCTTTTAATCAAATTGGTCCTCCCACTAACTTAGCGAATCCTACACTTCCAAAATAGAAAACGGAAATCCTAGTTGGATGGATTTCTAGTGGGTGATTGAATTCTTATAATTCTATTGATCATCCTCAGGTACATCCATTATTGGAATTACAATAAACTATAAGTGAGCAACTCCTTGCCCATCACATCTCATGTGAGGTTCAATCCTTTACTAGCCCCTAATGCTCAAAATCTCGTGTACATCCAATATTGACTTATCTTGCATTAGTTAAGTTGATCCCATTGAGCCAGTAATTATGCAAATAATTTTAATGTCCTCAGGTACATCCAATATTGGCCACCAAACCATTTACATATTTACAACATCTCATGCTTAACAATTATTCTTAAGAAAATCTCTTAAATTAATTGCATCTCATGCAACTATTTAAAATTTCTTAAAATAATTGCCCCAATGGAGGGCTTATGTTATAATTACTGTAATTATAGCATTTCCAACTTAATCATTTGTTTGGAAGATTTTATAGCCATCCTAATTACTATTAAGGTCTCACTTTGCACATTATCCATTTAGCATGCATATATCATATAATTGCATACATTCCCATACATCTCATGCATTCATGGATAAGCAGTAAATATGGTATGATCATGGACTTTCTAAGGGATTCAATTCTAAGCCACCAAGAATTGAATCAGGGCATTCCTAGGTGCATTTCATTCATTCATTTTACAAGAGTTGCTGAAGGAGTACATAATCAACACTTGATATTGAATTCCTCCCACTGGTCCCACCAATGCTCTTGACCTCCTTGAACTTCTTGCAATCCAATATTACATAGTAATCCTTGGCATACCAAGGCGAATTTACAAGAACTTAAATAAATGAAATCACAACCCAAAAAATATTACAAACTTAATAATACATGCCCAAAATAAATTAAAATAAATTAATTTACAATCCCAAAGAAACATAAAAGAAATAAATCCAATCACATTGGTCTTTTATAGTCCATGATCATCCATCATGCATATCACTATTTAACAATTAAATAAAACATACATACTTATATTAAATTGAATATCTCATATTCAACTTAAAAATCCAGATTTGAATATGATTCAAATAAATTTAAAAATTCAGATTTGAATCTCATTCAAACAAATTTAAAAATTCAGATTTGAATCACATTCAAACAACTTCAAAAATTCAGATTTGAATCACATTCAAATATTTTTTAAAAAATCAGATTTGAATCACATTCAAATATTTTTTAAAAAATCAGATCTGAATTTTATTGAATCAATTTTAAAAAATCAGATTTAAATATGATTCAAACAACTTTAAAAATTCAGATTTGAATCACATTCAAACAACTTTTAAAATTCAGATTTGAATCACATTCAAACATTTTTTTAAAATTCTGATTTGAATCATAATTTAATTGTGTGATTAAAACAACTAATTAAACACTTTAATTAGTCAAAGAATAGGCCTTAGATCATACAACAATTGCAGAATTAAAAGCCAAACCTTGAATCACCCATGGAACCATTGTTGCCGCCACCAATGGTGGCTTCACCATGTGTGCCGCCACACCTCATGATCCAACCAGCAATGAATCAATCATCTTATGATCAAATCACACAATTAAATCATATAATCAACAATCTAAATGGCAAATATAGTGGCTCTGATACCAATTGAAGGAACGGAAGCGTGAAAAACACAAGATTATACCATTGAATTCAAAAATTTTCACCTAGGGTCACATGCACCATGCAAGATTTATTTTTATCTATTTGATTTCAATGATAAACAACATATTAAAACTCTTTTAATATGTTTTTGGATCTGTATTTGCCATTTAAGATTTTAAAATTAACCAGATTAATTTTAGAACCCTAGATTAAATCAAGAACGATTACACTAACCTCTTGATGTCCGCAGCGTGTCGCGCTTTGAGATTCGTCTTGAGGACACGGATGTTGTCCCTCTAGCTTGTCCACACCAAGAACACCTATGGCAGCCCTTGAATAGCTTCTAAAGCCTTTTCTATTAATTAGAAATTCAAGTTCTGCCTTTTAAGAGATTAGAGATGCAAACAGGACACTAGAAACAATTTCTAGTGTTCTTAATTCAAGAGATTGATGGCTAATCTCTTTGAATTGATGAGAGATGAAGAGAAATAGCTAGAGAGGCTCAAAGTGGCGTGACATATGAGAGGAGAGGCTGCTGGTTGTGTTTTCTTTTCATAACCCCACTTAAATAGCTAGGTTAACACATTAAACCCTAGCCACATGTCACCTTTTGATTAGCTCCAGGTTTAAGTGACCCAATCACATTGTGCCAAGTGTCAAACCTATATTTAATCTTGATTTTAATCATCTTACATGATTAAAAATATTTGGCAAGCTTATGTGTTATGCCATGTGTCACCATCTCATGGTGCCACGTGTCACAATCGCAAAATGACCAAAATGCCTCGTGTATTAATTTTGAGTTCTTAACCCAAAATAATTATTTTCTTCTTATAATTAATTTATATCAAATATAAATTAATTAATTAATCTCTATTAATTAATTTCTCATCAATTAAATTCATATTTAAACACTTTAAATATAAATTTAATTTATACTACACATCCAATAATCTAGATTTGGTTTCAAGTCATGCTAGGGACTTTGCAATTTTATTGCAAACCAAATCTATTTAATTAATCAATTAAACTCTTTAATTAATTAATTAAATCATATTTAAATAGGTGATAACTTGTGTATGTGTGTGACTTACTAGGCTCATCACTAATTGGCAATGAGACATGATATCAACTCTTAATATCATCAGAACTCTTTCTTACCATAAATGATTTCTCTAAATCATTTTATGAACCTCATAGACCATGGTTAACACCTAGCATAGCATGCCATGGCCACCCAATTAGTAATAAGATTTACC
Source organism: Hevea brasiliensis (assembly GCF_030052815.1). Classification (NCBI taxonomy): domain Eukaryota; kingdom Viridiplantae; phylum Streptophyta; class Magnoliopsida; order Malpighiales; family Euphorbiaceae; genus Hevea; species Hevea brasiliensis. Next base: position 71,010,900 of record NC_079502.1, on the reverse strand, counting down.
TTAAATGAACCTATAATCATATGTTACCATGCACTAGAATCTCTCTGTTACAAAATCCCAACTCAAGCTGGAGTCATGGTTTATGTCAAACTCCATTTGCTATGAATATTATGTTCTCTTTTAATTCCAGTTCTTGATTAAAAAGATTTTTCTCATCAGAAACTCTTTCTGAATAAATCTATCTATCTGCCAGGAACTTGAAACATCAAGAACAATTAAATGAACATAGGATTTTATCTCTATTTACTTAGAGGAACAGATTCCATCTTGATCAACACCTACCTCCATATATAACTAGCAGGAGCCAACACATGCCCATATACCCATACACAGTACAAGTATGAAAGCAGTATCAAACTCAAACTACCTATATACAAGATAACTGTGCTATCTCGTGTCTAAAGATTATATGCATCGATATGATTTATGACAAAACATTGACAAGAGTAAACTCCATGTGCTTGTCATAAGTGTCACTGGTTCGGCCTACTTATCATGTATAAGTGCCTATCATGTTTGTTATATGGCATGAGACTCACCATTCCATCTTATTTATATCTCATATAAATAACTTGGGAACAAACATGAATACAATCTTTCTGGATAAGTCATGTCCTTATTATGAAGTATCCTCGATTGTGAACCTATTTATGATACTTTGTGCTAGAAATATTGTCACTCATATTCTTAACAACTTAAGAATAATATTTCTAACAAAATATCAATGGACCTTTTCTATTACACATAAATATATTATGTAAACGGAAAAGTGGAAATGCCTTTTATTAATAAAATTATGTACAAGATACATACTAAATGATATGCTCTAGGGCATACTACTAACAGTGCATGTTTCAACTCCACCGGTGCATGTTTCAACTGTGCAGGGAGTGGACATTTTACTAAGGATTGTACTAGTCCATGCTGATCTGGACCTCCTGCCACATCTGAGGGATCAACCCAAGTCTCTACACCTAGAGGGTCATAGACAGCTGGTCGAGGTAGAGGCAGAGGTAGGGGTCCCGGTAGCACTCCTGGAAGTCAAAGTATTATTAACCAGCCAGAACCAAGTGGTGCACCAGTTAGAGTCTATTCAATGCGTCAGAGGGAGGAGGCTGAAACATTAGATGTAGTAGTTGGTATTTTCTCTATCCTTGACCAAGATGTGTATGTGTTGTTTGATCCTGGCTCAACACATTCATATGTCAGTGCTAGTGTGATCTGTTCTGCTGCTATTCAGTATGTACAAATGGACTATGATGTGCCAGTAACTAGTCCATTTAGTCAGGAGGTTAGGGTTAACAGAATCTATAAAGACTGTCCTTTGGTGATCCAAGGACATGTTTTTCTGTCAGATTTGATTGAAATTCCCTTTAGAGATTATGATATTATCTTGGGCATGGATTGGTTAGCCAGGCATCATGCAATGATTGACTGTAGATTGAAGACAGTCACTTTTGGTCTCTCTCTGTACAGTAATGTGGTAATACAAGGGGAAAAGCAGTTATTGGCATCAAATATCATTTCGGCTGCACTAGCCAGAAGGATGATCAAAAAGGGGTGTGAAGCATACTTGGCACATGTGATAGACACCCAAGTGGGGAGTCTAGCACTAAGGGACATCCCTACAGTATGTGACTTTCCGAATGTGTTTCCTGATGAATTGTCAAGACTACCTCCAGAAAGAGAGGTGCAGTTTGGGATTGATGTTATGCCTGGTGTGGACCAAATCTCAATAACACCATACAGAATGGCACCAGCAGAATTGAAAGAGTTGAAAGTGCAGTTGAAAGAGCTACTTGATAAGGGCTTCATCCGCCCTAGTGTGTCACCTTGGGGAGCGCCAGTGTTGTTTGTCAAAAAGAAGGAAGGCACTCTCCGCTTATGTATTGACTATCGACAGTTGAATAAGGTGACAATAAAGAATAGATACCCATTGCCCCGCATTAATGACTTGTTTGATCAATTGAGGGGTGTAGCTGTGTTCTCCAAAATTAGCCTGAGATCAAGTTATTATCAGCTGAAAGTACAAGAGCAGAGTATTCCTAAAACTGCCTTTAGAACCCGTTATGGCCATTATGAGTTCTTGGTTATGCCATTCAGGTTAACTAATGCTCCGGCTGCTTTTATGGATCTGATGAACACTATCTTCACACCATACCTCGACCAGTTTGTAGTGGTGTTCATAGATGATATATTGGTTTATTCGAGGAGTGCAAAGGAGCATGATAGACACCTGCGCATTGTACTGCAGACTTTGAGAGATAAACAGCTATATGCAAAACTATCAAAATGTGAATGTTGGCTGAAGGAGATATCCTTTTTGGGGCATATAGTATTAGCAAAAGGTATTAAGGTAGATCCCAGCAAGATAGAAGCTGTCCTAAATTGGAAGCCACCCAGAAATATCATAGAGATTCATAGTTTCCTAGAGTTAGTTGGATACTACCACCGTTTTGTGAAAGGGTTCTCCATATTGGCATCTCCACTGACCAAGCTACTTAGGAAAGATGTGAAATTTCAATGGACGGATAAATGCTAGCAGAGTTTTAATAAATTAAATAGGTATTTGACTGAGGCTCCAGTTCTGACTTTACCTACCCCAAGTAAAGAATACACAGAATATAGTGATGCTTCTCATAATGGGTTAGGTTGTGTACTGATACAAGATCGGAATGTCATTGCATATGCATTTTGCCAGCTGAAACCTCATGAGAGGAATTATCTGACACATGACTTGGAGCTAGTAGCTATTGTGTTTGCTCTTAAGATCTGGAGACACTATTTGTATGGGAAGAAATGCTACATTTACACAGATCATAAGAGTTTAAAGTATCTGGGTACTCATAAGGAGTTGAATTTGAGATAGAGGAGATGGTTAGAGTTGATAAAAGACTATGATTGTCTAATAGACTATCAACCAGGGAAAGCTAACGTGGTGGCTGACGCCTTAAGTCACAAGACTATGGCAAGTCTCAGAGTTTCTCCTTTGTCTATGGTATATGAGTTAAGATCATTGCATGCCAGCTTAGAGAATAATGATGAGGGGCAGACAATAGTTACATGGCATGTACTGTTAGTAGTATGCCCTAGAGCATATCATTTAGTATGTATCTTTTACATATTTTTATTAATAAAAGGCATTTCCACTTTTCTGTTTACATAATATATTTATGTGTAATAGAAAAGGTCCATTGATATTTTGTTAGAAATATTATTCTTAAGTTGTTAAGAATATGAGTGACAATATTTCTAGCACGAAGTATCATAAATAGGTTCACAATCGAGGATACTTCATAATAAGGACATGACTTATCCAGAAAGATTGTATTCATGTTTGTTCCCAAGTTATTTATATGAGATATAAATAAGATGGAATGGTGAGTCTCATGCCATATAACAAACATGATAGGCACTTATAAATGATAAGTAGGCCGAACCAGTGACATTTATGACAAGCACATGGAGTTTACTCTTGTCAATGTTTTGTCATAAATCATATCAGTGCATATAATCTTTAGACCTGAGATAGTACAGTTATCTTTTATATAGGTAGTTTGAGTTTGATACTGCTTTCATACTTGTACTGTGTATGGGTATATGGGCATGTGTTGGCTCCTACTAGTTATATATGGAGATAGGTGTTGATCAAGATGGAATCTGTTCCTCTAAGTAAATAGAGATAAAATCCTATGTTCATTTAATTATTCTTGATATTTCAAGTTCCTGGCCAGGACAGATAGATTTATTCAGAAAAGAGTTTCTGATGAGAAAATCTTTTTAATCAAGAACTGGAATTAAAAGAGAACATAATATTCATAGCAAATGGAGTTTGACATAAATCATGACTCCAGCTTGAGTTGGGATTTTGTAACAGAGAGATTCTAGTGCATGGTAACATATGATTATAGGTTCATTTAAGGTAAACCTTATTACTAATTGGGTGGCCATGGCATGCTATGCTAGGTGTTAACCATGGTCTATGAGGTTCATAAAATGATTTAGAGAAATCATTTATGGTAAGAAAGAGTTCTAATGATATTGAGAGTTGATATCATGTCTCATTGCCAATTAGTGATGAGCCTGGTAAGTCACACACATACACAAGTTATCAGCTATTTAAATATGATTTAATTAATTAATTAAAGAGTTTAATTGATTAATTAAATAGGTTTGGTTTGCAATTAGATTGCAAAGTCCCTAGCATGACTTGAAACCAAATCTAGATTATTGGATGTATAGTATAAGTTAAATTTATATTTAAAGTGTTTAAATATGAATTTAATTAATGAGAAATTAATTAATAGAGATTAATTAATTAATTTATATTTGATATAAATTAATTAGAAGAAGAAAATAATTATTTTGGGTTAAGAACTCAAAATTAAGACACAGGGGCATTTTGGTCATTTTGCAGTGTGACACGTGGCACCATGAGATGGTGACACATGGCATAACACATAAGCTTGCCAAATGTTTTTTAATCATGTAAGATGATTAAAATCAAGATTACATATAGGTTTGACACTTGGCACAATGTGATTGGGTCACTTAAACCTAGAGCTAATCAAAGGGTGACATGTGGCAAGGGTTTAATGTGTTAACCTAGCTATTTAAGTGTTGTTATGAGAAAATAAAACACAACCAGCAGCCACACTTCTTGGTCACGCCATTTTGCAGCCCTCCCTCTATTCTTCTTCATCTCTCATCAATTCAAAGAGATTAGCCATCAATCTCTTGAATTAAGAACACTATAAATTGTTTCTAGTGTCCTGTTTACATCTCTAATCTCTTAAAAGGCAGAACTTGAATTTCTAATTAATAGAAAAGGCTTTAGAAGCTGTTCAAGTGCTGCCATAGGTGTTCTTGGTGTGGACAAGCTAGAGGGACAACATCTGGTGTCCTGAAGACGAATCTCAAAGGCGCAGACACGCTGCAGTGCATCAAGAGGTTAGTGTAATCGTTCTTGATTTAATATAGGGTTCTAAAATTAATCTAATTAATTTTAAAATCTTAAATGGCAAATACAGATCTAAAAACATATTAAAAGAGTTTTAATATGTTGTTTATCATTGAAATCAAATAGATAAAAAAATAAATCTTGCATGATGCATGTGACCCTATGTGAAAATTTTTGAATTCAATGGTATAAACTTGTGTTTTTCACGCTTCCGTTCCTTCAATTGGTATCAGAGCCACTATATTTTCCATTTAGATTGTTGATTATATGATTTAATTGTGTATTTGATCATGAGATCAAAAGTTCATTGCTGGTTGCAAAGCAAGTTGGCGGCATACTTGAAAAAATACCATCAATGGTGCGCATGGTTTGGCTTCCATTGGTGGTTTAAGGTTTAGCTTTTAATTTTGCAATTGTTGTATGATCTAAGGCCTATTCTTTGACTAATTAAAGTGTTTAATTAGTAGTTTTTATCACACAATTAAATTATGATTCAAATCAGAATTTTAAAAAATTGTTTGAATGTGATTCAAATCTGAATTTTAAAAGTTGTTTGAATGTGATTCAAATCTGAATTTTTAAAGTTGTTTGAATCATATTTAAATCTGATTTTTTTAAAATTGATTGAATAAAATTCAGATCTGATTTTTTAAAAAATGTTTGAATGTGATTCAAATTTGATTTTTTAAAAAATGTTTGAATGTGATTCAAATCTGAATTTTTAAAGTTGTTTGAATGTGATTCAAATCTGAATTTTTAAATTTGTTTGAATGAGATTCAAATCTGAATTTTTAAATTTATTTGAATCATATTCAAATCTGGATTTTTAAGTTGAATATGAGATATTCAATTTAATATAAGTATGTATGTTTTATTTAATTGTTAAATAGTGATATGCATGATGGATGATCATGGACTATAAAAGACCAATGTGATTGGATTTATTTCTTTTATGTTTCTTTGGGATTGTAAATTAATTTATTTTAATTTATTTTGGGCATGTATTATTAAGTTTGTAATATTTTTTGGGTTGTGATTTCATTTATTTAAGTTCTTGTAAATTCGCCTTGGTATGCCAAGGATTGCTATGTAATATTGGATTGCAAGAAGTTCAAGGAGGTCAAGAGCATTGGTGGGACCAGTGGGAGGAATTCAAGATCAAGTGTTGATTATGTACTCCTTCAGCAACTCTTGTAAAATGAATGAATGAAATGCACCTAGGAATGCCCTGATTCAATTCTGAGATTTAATTCTTGGTGGCTCAGAATTGAATCCCTTAGAAAGTCCATGATCATACCATATTTACTGCTTATCCATGAATGCATGAGATGTATGGGAATGTATGCAATTATATGATATATGCATGCTAAATGGATATTGTGCAAAATGAGACCTTAATAGTAATTAGAATGACCATAAAATCTTCCAAACAAATGATTAAGTTGGAAATGCTATAATTAAAGTAATTATAACATAGGCCCTCCATTGGGGCAATTATTTTAAGAAATTTTAAATAGTTGCATGAGATACAATTAATTTAAGAGATTTTCTTAAGAATAATTGTTAAGCATGAGATGTTGTAAATATGTAAATGGTTTAGTGGCCAATATTGGATGTACCTGAGGACATTAAAATTACTTGCATAATTACTGGCTCAATGGGATCAACTTAACTAATGCAAGATAAGTCAATAATGGATGTACCTGAGATTTTGAGCATTAGGGGCTAGGTAAAGGATTGAACCTCACATGAGATGTGATGGGCAAGGAGTTGCTCACTTATAGTTTATTGTAATTCCAATAATGGATGTACCTGAGGATGATCAATAGAATTATAAGAATTCAATCACCCACTAGAAATCCATCCAACTAGGATTTCCGTTTTCTACTTTGGAAGTGTAGGATTCGCTAAGTTAGTGGGAGGACCAATTTGATTAAAAGACCATAATCATTTTGGTTAATTACATGATACATTTACTAATTAATCTGGTTATTTTCTGCAATTAATTTTTTGATAATAATGAGCACAGAACAACCACCACCATCCAATATCCTTGCAAGCATACTTGATCGCAATAGGTTGACAGGACCTAATCTCTCTGATTGGCTAAGAAATTTGAAACTTGTCCTGAACCTTGAATATATAGGATATGTTCTAGATTCAAATGTTCCTGGTCCCTTACCTCCAGAGGCCACACAAGAGGAACATGAAACTTTGGATAAGTGGAAGGAGCATGATATGAGAGCTAAGTGTTACATGTTTGCTTCCACGAGTAATGAGTAACAGAAGCAGCATGAAAACTTGCAGAGTGCAAGTGAGATCCTCCTTCACCTATAAGAGTTGTATGGTGAGCACAGTAGGAATGCTAGGTATGAGATATCTAGGAAGCTGTTCCGCATGAGGATGTCTGAGGGACAGAATGTTGGGGATCATGTCCACAAGATGATTCGGCTGATTGAGCAGTTGGAATATCTTGACTTCAACATGGATTTCTAACTATAGACGGATTTGATCCTTCAGTCCCTTCCTGAGTCTTTTGGGAATTTTGTGACAAATTTCCATATGACTCAACAGGAATGCACCTTAGCTGGTTTACTCAACATGCTGGTTATTGCCCAAAAGAATATGCCAGGCAATAAAGGAAAAGAGGTAGCTTTGGTTGCATCTTCTTCTACTGGAAAGTCCAACAAGAAGAAGGGCAATAAGAAAAAGAAACCTCAGATTACTGGTACTTCTAATAAAATAGCTAAACAGAAAAGGAAGACTAAAGATTATTAAGGCAAAGGAAAGTGTTACCACTTACAACAGGAAAGTGTTTCCATTGCCAATAGGAAAGTGTTTCCATTAGCCAGAGTATAGCAATCTAAATGAATGCAATGCCATGGTGAAAACCAACTCAAGTTCAAAATATATTTGGCACTTAAGGTTATGTCATGTTGCAGAAGATAGGATTGCAAAACTGGAGAAAATGGGGATTCTATCCTCATTGGGCTCTGAGCCTACTCCAACTTGTGAATCTTGCCTTCAGAGTAAAATGACTAGATCACCCTTTGTTGGATAAGGGCTAAGAGCTGAAAATATTTGGAGCTAATACATAGTGATGTATGTGGTCCATTTAAAAAAATGGCTAGAGGGTTTTCATTATTTTATTACCTTTACTGATGATAAATCAAGGTTTGGGTATTTGTATTTGATGAAATACAAACATGAATCTTTTGAAAAGTTCAAAGAATTTAAATCTGAAGTAGAAAATCAAACAGGAAAGAATATTAAAGCTCTTCGATCAGATCGTGGAGGTGAATATTTGAGTACTGAATTTGATGAATACTTGAGAGAGCATGGCATTGTTTCTCAGCTGACTCCTCCAGGAACGCCACGGTGAATGGTGTATCTGAAAGGAGAAATCGTACCCTATTGGATATGGTACGTAGTATGATGAGCTATACTGATATGCCAATCTCCTTTTGGGGATTTGCATTAGAATCAGCTTTGTATATTCTGAATAGGATTCCATCAAAATCAGTTTCTTCCACACCTTATGAGATATGGCATGGAAGAAAACAAAGTCTTAAGCATGTTAAGATTTGGGGTTGTCCAGCTTATATCAAAAAGCTGAACACTGATAAATTGGAGACCAGATCAGAAAAAGGTCGATTTGTTGGATATCCAAAAGATAGTTTTGGATATTATTTTTATTCGCCTACTTCACAAAAGGTTGTGATAAGTAGAGATGCCACATTTCTTGAACAACAGTTTGTTCAAGAAGGAGGCAAAGGAAGGCAAATAGAGTTAGAATTGGAGAATTCTGACCAACCAATAGATCATATGGATATAGATCCATCTAGTCAATCTATACCCGTTGATGAAACATCTACAGATGTTCCTCATAGAACAACCAGGGTATCTCACCCACCAGTGAGATATGGTTTTCTTCATGAAGAAGAACAAGAGTTGTCTACTCATAAAGAAGTAGATCATGGAGATGATCCACTTACCTATGAAGAAGCTATATCAGATATAGACTCTTCAAAATGGATTGATGCTATGAAATCCGAGATTGATTCCATGTATAAGAATCAAGTTTGGGATCTTGTTGACCCACCTGAAGGTATTGTACCTATAGGGAACAAATGGGTTTTCAAGAAGAAAATTGGTTCTGATGGAAAGGTAGAGACCTATAAGGCAAGGCTAGTAGCAAAAGGGTTTCGCCAAAGGCAAGGAATCGACTATGAGGAGACTTTCTACTTTGTTGCCATGCTTAAATCAATTAGGATTTTATTAGCAATAGCTGCGTACTATGATTATGAGATTTGGCAGATGGATGTCAAAACAGCTTTTCTCAATGGATACATTGAAGAAAACATTTTCATGGAACAACCTAAGGGATTTGAATCCCAAAATGGTTCCAAGGTATGCAAGCTAAAGTGATCCATTTATGGGTTGAAACAAGCTTCGAGGAGTTGGAACATCCGTTTTGATGAAGCCATTAAATCCTTTGGTTTTATCAAAAATGAGGATGAGCCATGTGTATATAAGAAGGTTAGTGACAGTGCTATCACTTTCCTTGTCTTATATGTGGATGACATACTGTTGATGGGTAATGACACAGGTATGTTGACGACTATAAAGGTATGGTTGTCAAATACATTCTCCATGAAAGACTTAGGGAGGCAACCTATATTCTTGGGATTCGCATCTATAGAGATAGAGCGAAAAGAATAATTGGTTTATCCCAAAGTCTATACTTGGAAAAGGTGTTAAAGAGGTTTAACATGCTTGATTCCAAGAGAGGATTGTTACCAGTGAGACATGGTATCCATCTTTCTAAAGAGATGTCTCCAAAGACACCTGAAGAAAGAGATAAGATGGCCAGGATTTCATATGCTTCGGCTATTGGAAGTTTAATGTATGCAATGTTGTGTACTAGGCCGGATATCGCATATGCTGTTAGTTTGACTAGCAGGTATCAATCCAATCCAGTTTTGGAACACTGGATAGCTGTCAAGAATATCCTTAAGTACTTAAGAAGAACTAAGGATTTATTCTTGATTTATGGAGGTCGAGAGTAGCAATTGGATGGTTATACTGATTCTGATTTCCAATCAGATATCGATGATAGAAAGTCTACTTCTGGATATGTGTTCATTTGTAATGGAGGTGCAGTCAGTTGGAAGAGTTCCAAACAGAGCACGACTGCAGATTCCACTACTGAGGCTGAGTATATTCTTTGCATCGGATCTCGCAAAGGAAGTCATTTGGATTAAAAGTTCGTGTGAGAACTTACGGAGTTCCTTCCATTGAGTCGGCAGTTCCATTACATCGTGACAACAATGGAGTAGTCATCTGAGCTAAGGAACTAAGGTCTCACCCAAAATCCAAACACATAGAAAGGCACTACTATATTATCAGAGATATAGTTGGGCAAGGCGATTTAGCCATGCAGAAAATAGCATCAGCTGAAAATCCAGCTGATCCATTCACTAAGCCTATGTCACAGACTCAGTTAGACCGACATCTTGAGAAGATAGGTCTAAGGTATTGTAATGAATGGCTCTAGTGCTTGTGGGAGATTGTTAGTAGTATGCCCTAGAGCATATCATTTAGTATGTATCTTGTACATATTTTTATTAATAAAAGGCATTTCCACTTTTCTGTTTACATAATATATTTATGTGTAATAGAAAAGGTCCATTGATATTTTGTTAGAAATATTATTCTTAAGTTGTTAAGAATATGAGTGACAATATTTCTAGCACGAAGTATCATAAATAGGTTCACAATCGAGGATACTTCATAATAAGGACATGACTTATCCAGAAAGATTGTATTCATGTTTGTTCCCAAGTTATTTATATGAGATATAAATAAGATGGAATGGTGAGTCTCATGCCATATAACAAACATGATAGGCACTTATAAATGATAAGTAGGCGAACAGTGACACTTATGACAAGCACATGGAGTTTACTCTTGTCAATGTTTTATCATAAATCATATCGGTGCATATAATCTTTAGACTGAGATAACAGTTATCTTGTATATAGGTAGTTTGAGTTTGATACTGCTTTCATACTTGTACTGTGTATGGGTATATGGGCATGTGTTGGCTCCTACTAGTTATATATGGAGATAGGTGTTGATCAAGATGGAATCTATTCCTCTAAGTAAATAGAGATAAAATCCTATGTTCATTTAATTGTTCTTGATATTTCAAGTTCCTGGCCATGACAGATAGATTTATTCAGAAAAGAGTTTCTGATGAGAAAATCTTTTTAATCAAGAACTGGAATTAAAAGAGAACATAATATTCATAGCAAATGGAGTTTGACATAAACCATGACTCGGCTTGAGTTGGGATTTTATGGCGAGAGATTCTAGTGCATGGTAACATATGATTATAGGTTCATTTAAGGTAAACCTTATTACTAATTGGGTGGCCATGGCATGCTATGCTAGGTGTTAACCATGGTCTATGAGGTTCATAAAATGATTTAGAGAAATCATTTATGGTAAGAAAGAGTTCTGATGATATTAAGAGTTGATATCATGTCTCATTGCCAATTAGTGATGAGCCTAGTAAGTCACACACATACACAAGTTATCACCTATTTAAATATGATTTAATTAATTAATTAAAGAGTTTAATTGATTAATTAAATAGGTTTGGTTTGCAATTAGATTGCAAAGTCCCTAGCATGACTTGAAACCAAATCTAGATTATTGGATGTATAGTATAAGTTAAATTTATATTTAAAGTGTTTAAATATGAATTTAATTAATGAGAAATTAATTAATAGAGATTAATTAATTAATTTATATTTGATATAAATTAATTAGAAGAAGAAAATAATTATTTTGGGTTAAGAACTCAAAATTAAGACACGAGGCATTTTGGTCATTTTGCGGTGTGACACGTGGCACCATGAGATGGTGACACATGGCATAACACATAAGCTTGCCAAATGTTTTTAATCATGCAAGATGATTAAAATCAAGATTACATATAGGTTTGACACTTGGCACAATGTGATTGGGTCACTTAAACCTAGAGCTAATCAAAGGGTGACATGTGGCAAGGGTTTAATGTGTTAACCTAGCTATTTAAGTGTTGTTATGAGAAAATAAAACACAACCAGCAGCCACACTCCTTGGTCACGCCATTTTGCAGCCCTCCCTCTATTCTTCTTCATCTCTCATCAATTCAAAGAGATTAGCCATCAATCTCTTGAATTAAGAACACTATAAATTGTTTCTAGTGTCCTGTTTACATCTCTAATCTCTTAAAAGGCAGAACTTGAATTTCTAATTAATAGAAAAGGCTTTAGAAGCTGTTCAAGGGCTGCCATAGGTGTTCTTGGTGTGGACAAGCTAGAGGGACAACATCTGGTGTCCTGAAGACGAATCTCAAAGGCGCAGACACGCTGCAGTGCATCAAGAGGTTAGTGTAATCGTTCTTGATTTAATATAGGGTTCTAAAATTAATCTAATTAATTTTAAAATCTTAAATGGCAAATACAGATCTAAAAACATATTAAAAGAGTTTTAATATGTTGTTTATCATTGAAATCAAATAGATAAAAAAATAAATCTTGCATGATGCATGTGACCCTAGGTGGAAATTTTTGAATTCAATGGTATAAACTTGTGTTTTTCACGCTTCCGTTCCTTCATGTACAGCCAGTGTTGATTGACCAGATCAGAATGGCAACTCAGAATGATGAAAGATATCAGAAGTTATTAGAAGAAGTCAGACAGGGCAAGAAACCTGAGTTATCAATTAGAGGTGATGGTCTACTGCTACACCAGGGCAGAATGTGTGTTCCTAATGATGTTGACTTGAGACAGATCATTATAAAGGAAGCACATGAATCTCCTTTTGCTATGCATCCGGGTGGTACCAAAATGTATAGAGGGCTAAAGAGCACTACTGGTGGATGGGTATGAAAAGAGATGTAGCAGAATTTGTTTCCAAATGCCTAACTTATCAGCAAGTAAAAGCAGAGTATCAAGTACCAGCTGGTTTGTTACATCCACTACCAGTACCAGAATGGAAATGAGAGAGAATAACTATGGATTTTGTGATGGGCCTTCTGAGGACACAGAAGAGTCATGATGCAGTATGTGTTATAGTTGATAGACTGACCAAGTTTGCTCATTTTCTGCCAATATGGATAGACTATAGCCTGGAAAGATTGGTCAAGTTGTACATTGATGAAATAGTAAGACTGCATGGAGTGCCAGTATCCATCATATCAGATAGAGATCTAGGTTCACTTCTAGATTCTGGGGTAGTCATTAGAGAGCCCTAGGAACTAGATAGAACTTCAGTACGGCATTCCACCCACAGACAGATGGCCAGTCTGAAAGGGTAATTCAGATTTTGGATGACATGCTACGGGTTTGTGTGATTGACTTTGAGAATAGTTGGGACACACACTTGCCTTTGATTGACTTTGCTTATAACAACAACTACCAATCAAGCATTAGGATGCCTCCATATGAATCTTTGTATGGCAGAAAATGTAGAACCCCATTGTGTTGGGATGACGTGGGTGAAAGAAAGATGATTGGGCTCGAAATTATTCAGCAGACTGAAGAGAAAATCAGATTAATCAGAAACCGACTCAAGGCTGCATCAAACCGTCAGAAGTCCTATATTGATTTGAAGAGAAGAGATATTGAGTATGCAATGGGTGAGAAAGTATTTCTTAAGGTTTCCCCTTGGAAGAAGATTATGAGATTCGGCAGAAAGGGGAAACTGAGTCCTCCTTTCATCGGGCCATATGAGGTTCTGGAGAGAGTGGGTCCTTTGGCATATCGCTTGGCACTGCCTCCAGAGTTGGAGAAGATACATAACGTCTTCCATGTGTCTATGTTAAAGAGGTATCGATCAGACCCATCTCATGTACTACCAGTAGAAGAGATTGAAGTGAATCCAGACCTCACATATGAGGAAGAACCCATAGAGATTCTGGCTTATAAGGTGAAGCAGGAACAAGCAGATACCATTAGTGAAAGTGTTGTGGAACCATCATTCAGGCTAGGAGGCTACTTGGGAACGAGAGGACATGAGGAGACAACACCCACAGCTGTTTAGAGACTGATACCAGGTAAAATTTCGAGACGAAATTTATTTTAAGGGGGGGAGAATTGTAACACCCCTATTTGTATAGCCTGGTATATTTCACTATTCCGATGACCTGTGTCAGTCCAAACAATTAAGAGAAGTAAAATCATGTCTAAGACACTTAGATAAGCCCTAAACACAAATAATTAGTAATCGCTAAATAGTTAAGCATAAATAAGAAAAATAGAACACAAGAAGTTAAATGAGCCAGGAGTCACAGCAATGGGTGACCTTCTCGGGAATGACTGCGAGGTCGGTCTAAACTCAAATTTCGAACCGTAAAATGTGATGCTGCAGTCCTTAGGACTATTGCAAACACAGTGGAAAAGAGAAAATCACGAAAAAGAATTATTAAGCAGGTCAAATAATTAGGTCAGAGATTCGGAAGAAATATCGAATAACTTGCAAATCGGATTGAACCGGCGAGGGGCGATTTGGTCAATTCACCCCTAGAGCTGACACCTGACCTAACTGTCCAATAAAATTGGGAAAAAGAAAATTTCGGTATCAAGAATTAAATTAAAAAACTAATGGAAAAATAAATGCAAAAAAAAAAAGAAAATTGAAAAAAGTTTATTACATCATTGGATGACATCATCATGATGTCAAAACTAATTTTGATTTTCCCCACCATAATTGACCAAGTCAAATAAGGCTAAAAGGCATAAAATAAACATAAAATTGAAAAAAAAAATTACCCTTTTTCTTTTTTGGTGTGCCGCCTCACATCTTTCTCTCCATTGAAGAATTCCATGAAAGCTTGAACCTAAGCTTTCTTTCAACCACCTAACCCTACCTTGCTCCAAATTCTTCCATAAAAACTTGTTAGATCAACTTGAAAAAGAGATTGAAGAAGGAAAGAAAAGGAATAAGGTAGTGAAATTGAAGAATTGAAATTCAAGTGGAAGTAAGCAATTTACTTTAAAAATTTTGGTTTCTTATTTGTGTGTTTAGCTCAAGTAACTTAGAGTTTAACTTAAAATCAAAAGAAAATATTTGTTGAAGGACCAAACATGAAATTCGTCCAGCTAGGGTTACGGTTTGATATGAATGAGTTTGATGGTGTTGAATGATTATTTGAGGTGAATTAGGTGTGTAGATCATGCATGTACACTTTGAAATGCATTAGGTGGAACTTTAGGTGTAGCTAGGTTTTTGAACATGTGAAAAATTGAACAAAAAATTTGAGAATTAGCCAAATGATGTTATTGACCTTATTTGAGTTGAGAAATGGCCAATTGTGACCATTTGTAGTGTGTATGAATTGTTGGAACCAAGTTCCAATTTGGATTTGTGAGGGTCAATCTACAGGCGGCTTGAGCTAGGTCCATTTCAGGGACCAAAACTGAAAATTTATTAGCCCAATTGGTGTGAGGCCAATTGGGAATGAAACTAGACAAAAAATGGCACATTTTTCATTCTGGAATCATACCCAGAAAGTGACCATAACTTAGTGAACAATTAGGCCAAATCTAGAATTGGCAAACTGATATGTACAAAACTGACCAAATGAATAGTAGTTACTAAATGACTATAACTTGGTCTAAGAAGGTCCAAATGACCTGAAATTTTACCGATAAAAAGCTGAGACATAGCCCTATAACTTTCATGAAGAAAACAAACCCAAAATTTGACCATAAGCTGTCCAAAAACTCACCTGCACTCAACTTACAAAAACTACCAGTATCCAGTGTATGCCCAGAATTCTGGGTAAAACCAAATCCGGCCGGCCATGTTCAAATAGCTATAACTTAGGCTACAAAACTCCAAATGGAGTGATTAGAAAAGGGAAATAAGGTTAAGACAATAAGAAACAACTTCTATGAAGAGAACTTAGCCAAATTACCACAGCAACATGACTAATGGAACAGTACAAAAAAAAGCACCAAATCTAAAATTTTGGAATTTCACCTAAGAGACTTAAGATTTGAGGAAAACAACAAAACCAACAAAATTGGTAACCAAAATGTAGTATTTGGATATAATTGGATTTCCCATACCTTTTAAGCATAAGAAAGTCAATATTTTAACTTAAATAGTACCATGAATACAAACTCCGATATGAAAATTTTCAAGAACATATGTTTAAGCATATTGGGGCTAGAGTTGAGCATATATGAGTTTAATTATTAGATTTATTGTGAGATAAGATACTAAAACATTGTCAATTGTATGTTTCAATTGAAAAAGTCCCAGAAAATCTAAAGGACTGAGTCAAAGCTTAGAGGCGACTCACGTCAGATTTGTGCACAATAAATTATGTAATTATTTTCCAAGTGAAAATTTGACTTGTTATACTTTATGAAAACGCTGTATTATTTATAAATTGTGTTGCCATTTTGTGACTGCAAAAATGACTTTGAAAATTTTTTGGGATCTTTTCTAAATTATTTGAGTGCTTTGTTTTGAATTGATTTTGTGTTCACACTTAGCATGACAGTATCACATTATTCCTCCTCCATCTATGTGGTTGAGATCATTTATTTTCCTCCCTCTCTGGCTTACCAGTTGAGGTTATAGATCAGATGAGTGCTCATTAGCTAGCTAGCCACTTCCCTCATTGATTTCGATTAATGGGGTTGTAGATTGCTTTATCGTGGTGTACAATGCGACATTTATCAGAAATTTTGTGTCATGACTTAAGTTGTGTATGAATTGGCAACACTCTGTTTATTAAATTATTTGATCAAAATTGTGCTATAATGAGTTTTGATAATTTTTGAAATATTTAAATTGTGATTTATCAATGAATGTTTCACGTACTGCATTTCGAATTTTTATTGTGCACCACTGAGTATTTTTATACTCAGCGATAGCCTATTTTGCTGTCGTAGATAAGGAGAAGGAGAAAGCAGCAGAGTGAGCTGCTATTAAGATAGAGGACTACATTGACCTTCTTGGTAGGGGTATTTATTTATACCCTTGTAGTTATTTTAATGTAAATATTGTAATGTCATATGTATTAATGTAAACTTAAGCAATTGTACAGTAAATTGTAATATAGTATTTTAGATTTTCTTTTTATAAATTAAGATATGTATTTGTAAATTAAATATTAAATGCAATGTGAATGAATTGATGAGATGTTTTGAAATGACAAATTTTTATTGAATTGTGGACTTGAATTGCATTATGATGAACTAAGTTATTTTGGTGGTTGGGAGTTGTGAAAACAAGTATTGGAAGTGCTTTTTATAGGTTTTTTAAGAACTGTTTTCTCAAAATACAGACGGCACTCTGCCCAAATTTTTCCAAAATTTATGGACAAATAAAAATGGACAAAAATTTTTACTATTTTTGAAACTTCAATTAAATATTTTTAATTCCTACTAAAATGCTCACCACTTCCAAAAAGTAAGAAAATGGTTTTAAAATCCCTTGTAGGGTACTTAATGAGTTATCGGTAGGTGAAGTTTAGTAGTTCATTAGGTATTCTATGTGGTCATGTTATGCCTTACAGAGGGGTAAGGTGTGACAGTCAATCACACAATTATAGTCCTTCAGGAACTCAATCCATCACCTCTAACCAAGGTTGAGCTCCTTCTGGGTTGGCAAATATTTCAAACTTTTGTGGTCTGTGTAAATGTAACACTTTTCACCATACAAGTAGTGCCTCCATATGTTCAGTGCGAAGATAATTGCTGCAAGTTCTATATCATGGGTAGGGTAGTTCTGTTCATCTGGCCTTTGCTGCCTGGAAGCATAGGCGACCACCTTCCCCTCTTGCATTAATACACACCCTTACCCATTATGTGAGGCATCAGTTTAGACCATAAAGTCCTTTCCCGACACTGGTTGTGTTTACACTGGTGCTTCTATCAACATAGCCTTCAATTTCTCAAAACTGGCCTGACATTTGTCATTCCAGTCAAATCCGACATTCTTATGTAACAACTTGGCCATTGGAGCAACTATTAAAGAAATCCCTTCACAAATCTTCTGTAATACCCAGCTAGCCCCAAGAAACTTCTGACCTCAGTTGTATTTCTGGGAGGCTTCCATTCCATCACTGCTTCAATTTTCTTGGGATCCACTCTAATCCCATCAGCTGACACTATGTGTCTAAGGAATGCAATCTCATTCAACCAGAAGTCACACTTAGACAACTTAGCATACAGCTTCTTTTCTCTCAGGGCTTATAGAACAATCCTCAAATGCTCATCATGTTCTTCCCTGGTCTTGGAATACACCAAAATATCATTAATAAAAACCACTACGAACTGATCTAGATATGGATAGAAGATACGGTTCATAAGGTCCATGAAAGCTGCTGATTCATTTATTAGGCTAAAGGGCATCACCATGAACTCATAATGCCCATACCGGGTCCTGAATGCAGTTTTTGGCACATCTGCATCCTTTACCCTCAACTGATGATACCCTGATCTGAGATCAATTTTAGAAAATACTCCTGCTCTCTTCAACTAATCAAACAAATCATCAATTCTAGGCAACAGATACTTGTTCTTCACAGTCACTTTATTCAACTGCCGGTAATCGATGCATAACCTTAAAGTCCCATCCTTCTTCTTTACAAACAACACTGGAGCTCCTTATGGTGACACACTGGGGTGTATGAACCCCTTATCCAGTAAATCCTGCAACTGGATTTTCAGCTCCTTTAACTCAGTAGGTGCCATCCTATAAGGAGCAATAGAGATTGGTGCTGTACCCGGCAGTATCTCAATAGAAAATTCGACTTCCCTTTCTTGTGGTAAGCCAATCAATTCTTCAGGGAACACATCTGGGAAGTCTCTTACTGTGGGTATGTCACACAGATCTAGCTTAGCCTGCTTAGTATCCACCACATGTGCTAGGTAGGCTTCACAGCCTTTTCTCATCAGTTTTCTTGCAACTGTGGCTGAGATAACATTGGATAAGAAATCTGTCCTTTCCCCCACAACTGTGATCTCATTACCCTTAGGAGTTTTCAAGGAAATTCTCTTTAATTTACAATCAAGCATTACCTGATGACGTGACAACTAGTCCATTCCCAAAATCACATCAAACTCATGGAAAGGCAATTCAATCTGGTTTGTCAAGAATTCATACCCTTGAATCCTTAACAGATAACCTTTGTACACCTTGTTCACCACTACACTGTGGCCTAATGGATTAGTGACCAGAATGTCTTGGTCACTCTCCCCTACTAGTATCCCCCTTTCTACGGGTAGGTTGATACAGATGTATGAATGAGTGAATCCTGGATCCACCAATGCATACACAGATGTGTTGTAAAGGAAAAACGTACCCCTGATGATGTCCGGGGCATCTTGCCCCTCCTGAGCTCTCATGGCATAAGATCTGGCAAGTGCTCTAGCCTCTGGCCTCTCAGGTGGCTCAGATGCAGGTCTCTATGATGGACCAACTACCTCATATTTAACGAACTTCCTACCCCTTTGAGGTGTAGTGTAACACCCCGAACCTCCGAGTTATGAATAGTACTATTTTTGGTCTATGACTAGTACTATTCAAAGACACCTTGAGGACTAAAAATAAATAGAAAATTAATTGAGATAGACACAATAAAAATTCAAGTGAACCAAAGACCTAAGATTTAATGGGTATAAAAAAAAAAGAAGGATTATGACCCGATGAGGGGTATTTTGGTCAATTCACTTTAAGAGTTGACTTTTGATCAAAATATAAATTAAATTAAATAAAAATAAAATATTGAATTATCAAGAAATATTGAGGGAAAAATTAGAGTAAAAATGAAAGAAAATAAAAGAGGCAAAAATCTAGAATTTGAATTCCATTTTTTGACCTAATTAGAATTTAAGGGATCAATAGGCTTTGGACAACTCATTAAATGAATTAAAAAGGAATAAATAAGTATAAAAGAAGACAAAACCCTCCCTTTCTTTCCACCCACTCTCTTTCCTTCTCTCTTTCTTTCTTTCTTCTTCTTCTTTCTTTCTCCATTGACACCCATTCTCAAAACTCAATTCCTTGCTTTTCCTCTATGGGTTTTGCATCTAATTGGTAGAGAGCATCAAATTAATATTTGATTTAGAGATTAAAAGCAAGGGGAAACAAGATATTAAAAGAAAATTGAAGATTTGGGGAGTTGGAAGGAAGTCATCAAGAGGTAAGTTCTTTAATGCTCATTTTGTTATACAAACCTTAAATTATGTTAGATTATGATGAAATTTCATAAGAAAATGAAAGGAAACATGCATGGAACCTAAACTAGGGTTTTGGCCAAATTGGAGAAAAATTAGGGTTTGATATATTTCAATGAAAATGATGATGAAATCAAGCTTAGTTGAAGTAGTTTGCATGATTAGAGCAAAGAAATTGCATGAAATGTGTATAAATTTAGTTATGGGAGATTAGGGTTTATGGGAAAATTGGGTTTTGGTACTAGAGAGTGAAATTGGTATGTGTAGTGTTAAATTATGATCATTTGAGGTTTATTTAATTTGAATTGACATTGGGTTGATGAATGGAAGTAATGAAATGGTAGGATTAGGGAAAATTGCAAACTTTGGTGTTTGAAAATTGTGGGGTTTGTACTAGGAAGTGCCATTGATGTGTGAATGCTAAATTATAGTCATTTTGGGTGAATTAAATGTGAATTGAGGTTGGTTAGAGGGAATAATTGAAGAAATGAAAATTTTAAACCTAGGGCAGAATTTGCACACTGAGTTCATTGTGTTTGACAGCCCATAAATTGAGCTACACAACTCCAATTAGTGTGAAACCAATTGGAAATGAAACTTAAGACATAGGGCTAGAATTTTCATGAAGAGACCGACCCCAGAAACTGCCCATAAATTGCCTAAACCTTGGCTTGAACTTAGAGACACAATTCTGGAACCTGTAGAATTTGACCATACAAACAGTAAATTTTGCATGGCCATAACTCTCTCTATAAAACTCCGATTTAGGCGATTCTTGAACCGATGGAATCCTAAGACATAGTAGAACATTTCATATGCAAAACTTGAGGCCAAATTATGGACTTAACCTGATCAAATTGTTGATCAAATTTGAATCACCAAATCTATAGAATTGCAGATTTACCATATGAACAGTAAACTTTGCATGGCCATAACTCTATCTAGAAAACTCTGATTTAGGCGATTCTTGAATCAATGGAAACCTAAGACATAGTATAACATTTCGTGTGTGAAGAACATTAGACCAAATTATGGACTTAACTTGATCAAACTGCTTAATGAATTTGGATTGATAAATCTACTAGAACTGAAACTGTAGCATGAACAGTGGCGTAAACAGTAATTTTGTTTTGGGCATAACTTGAGCTACACAGCTCTGAATTAGGCGATTCAAAAAGAAAAATAAAGTTAAGACCTAGATGAATAATTTTCATGAAGGACACCTCACCAAATTATGATTGAAACTAGGTAAATATTGGGTTCAAAGATTGGGGCACTAAGCTGTCCAAAACCAAAATTTTCTAAAATTTGCAAAGCTAACTTGGGATGCATTAGATATGCATGTAATGAGTTTTTGGCAGCAATTGAGAGTGGTATTGAGGTATTCTATTTGTGTATTTTCAGTAGAAAAAGAAGTTGGAACGGACAAGGAATAGTGAGTAAAGAGAAAGGAGGGCATTGAAGGTTTGTGCTCAACTAACCTTTTTCTTTGTTTTAGCTTTGTAAATTGATTTGAATGAGTTTATTTGAGTGAGTTTGATTTGAAATGAGTTTATTTTGAATGAGGTATGTTTTTCTCTTGTATTTGAGGAATTTATGTGTTGCCACCCCTTTTATGGGTTATATGATGATTTGAATATGATATTGTTTTGCTAACGTGATTATTGATTTAGAAAGTCTTGAAAGTTGTTTTGAAACCATAGTTAGCATGACAGTCCCTTCGGAACTCCCCAGTAGTAACTGCTACGTGGGGTTTTATAAGGAGAAGGCTGCCGAGTGAGAGACTTGGAAGCAGTATTTTGGTATTATTTGTGGGTATATATTGTAGGTATACCCCTATAATTTCCTTTTGATGTATTTTGCACCTATATGTATGAATGTACGGACATTGATCAGTTTGTATTTAAAAGCATTGCTATCACATTTTGAGTTTGTAACTATTTTGTATTTTACTTTGAGATTTATGAAAATGTAACTTTTCCAATATTTATTCTATCATTATTTCCAATGAATGTTTACATGTAATTTTAACTATTCTCATGCAGTTTTCCACAAAAGAATTGATAAGATAAAAAGCTATGATTTGTTTTAAAATCCTTTGTAGCATAACTAATGGGTTATCTGTAGGTGGAGTTTGGTAATTCATTAGATATGTTACGGGAACATGTCGTGCCTTACAAGGGATAGGGTGTGACATGTTAAGTGGTATCAGAGCATTTGTTTTTATACAAGTTTTGAAATTGCATGTTTGAAAAATTTTAATAAGTACAACTGCTCAACTGTCATTATTGATACATATAGTGCATTACATCATAAATATGAACTAATGGAGGGAAATCTCCTTGTGTTGGTTGTTCAGGGAGTAGAATTCCTTGTGATTTAGTATGGAAGAGGGGGATCACACCGTAGAACAATCAATAAGAGCTGAGGTACAGGGGGAGGCCCCAGCTCCTCAGAATGCCAGTGGGTCAGCTGCACCCATCCCACCCATGCAGTTTCCTGCTCAGTTTGCTTAATAGATGGCTACATTATTTCAGCAAATGGCTGGCAATATACCAATCCAAGCTCCAGTGCAAGCACTTCTAGTGCAACCACCATCCCCAGCCAGACAATATGGCAAGTTAATAAAGTATGGGGCAACAGAGTTCAAGGGTACAGTGGACCCATTGGAAGCTGAGCAATGGTTAGAATGGATGGAGAGGGTTTTCAAGAAATTGCATTGCACAGATGAGTTGAAGTTTGAATATTCAATTTCCCTGCTGCATGGAGATGCATACGAGTGGTGGAAGACTATTCCCCATAGTTTGGCTGAGCCGCCAGTGCTGACATGGGATGACTTTCTAAGGGAGTTTAGACAGAAGTATGTTCCTGATGCCTATGTGGATATGAAGCTACAGGAGTTTCTCAGTTTGAAACAAGGGAACAAGACTGTAGCCGAGTATGAGAGAGACTTTTCTCGCCTCAGCCATTATGCTGGAAGCCTACTCACAACCAGTATAGATAGATGCAAATGGTTTGAGGCTGGTTTGAGGCCTAGTTTGAGATTGTAAGTGGTTGGGTTTCGACATGACAACTTCTCTGGGTTGATATCACAGGCCCTTGAATTAGAAAGGATAGAACTAGAAGGGGCATCTAAGAAGGTAACCACTGAAAAAGAGAAGAGCAGTAAGCTTACAGGTCAAAGTCCAAGTAACAATTCGGGTAAGAGGAAGAGCTTTGGGGGACCAAGTAACAGAGGATCTAGTAGGAAAAGATTTTCAAGGTAGAGGCCACCTAGATCTAGATAGCAGACATCTAGGGGTTCCTTTTCTACCCGTGCTTGTGAGACTTGTGGCAGGACTCATGGAGGAGTATGTTATAAGGCCATAGGAGCTTGTTACAACTGTGGTGGAAGTGGGCATTTTGCTAGAGATTGCACTAGTGCCTGCAGATCTGGGCCACCTACTACCACTGAGGGATCTGTTTAAGGTTCTGCTTTTAGAGGACAACAGACAATTAGTAGAGGCAGAGGCAGGGGTAGAGGTAACACTTCTGGCAGCCAGGGCACAGTGAGCCAACCAGAGCAGAGTGGTGCACCAGTCAGGGTGTACACCATGCACCAGAGGGATGAAGCTGAGACATCAGATGTTATGGCTGGTATTTTCTCCATTTTTGATAGAGATTTATATGTGCTGTTTGACCCTTGTTCTACACATTCTTATGCTAGTGCCAGTATTGCATGTTCTGTTGCCATTCCTTGCTTGAAAATGGATTATGATGTGCTAGTAACTAGTCCCTTATGGCAAGAGGTTAGGGTGAACAAATTGTATAAGGATTGTCCTTTGGTGATCCAAGGACATACATTCCTGTCAAACTTAATTGACATGCCCTTTCGAGATTATGATATCATCTTGGGCATGGATTGGTTAGCTAGGCATCACACCATGATCGATTATAGACTGAAGACAGTAACTTTTGGTCTTCCCGAGTATGCAAACGTAGTGATACACGGGGAGAGGCAGTTATTGCCATCCAACATCATTTCAGCTGCACTTTCTAGAAAGATGATTAGAAAAGGATGTGAGGCTTATCTAGCTCATGTGATAGACACCTAAGTGGGGAGTCTAGATCTTAAAGATATTCCTACGGTATGGGATTTTTTGGATGTCTTTCCGGAAGAATTGTCGAGATTGCCACTGGAAAGAGAGGTGCAGTTTGAAATTGAGACTATGCCTAGTGTGGAGCCAATCTCCATCACTCCTTATAGGATGGCACCTACTGAGTTAAAAGAGTTAAAGGTGCAATTGCAGGAATTATTAGATAAGGGTTTCATCCGCCCTAGCATGTCACCTTGGGGAGCACCAGTATTATTTGTGAAGAAAAAGGATAGTACTCTCTGCCTATGCATAGACTACAGACAATTGAATAAGGTGACCATAAAGAATAGATATCCTCTGCCACGGATCGATGATTTGTTTGATCAGTTGAAGGATACAACTATATTCTCTAAAATTGACTTGAGATCGGGCTACTACCAGTTGAGGGTGCAGGAGCAAAGTATTCCTAAAATTGCCTTTAGGGCTCAATATGGCCACTATGAGTTCTCGGTAATGCCATTCGGGTTGACTAATGCTCCAGCTGCTTTTATGGGCCTAATGAACACTATCTTCAGGCCATATTTGGACCAGTTTGTTGTGGTGTTCATTGATGATATTTTTTGTGTACTTAAAAAATGCAGAGGAACATGACAAGCACTTGAGGATAGTATTGCAGACTTTGAGGGAAAAGTAGTTGTATGCCAAATTGTCGAAATGTGAGTTTTAGCTAAAGGAGATTACATTTTTGGGGCATATTGTATCTGCAAAGGGTATCCAGGTGGATCCTAGCAAAATAGAAGCCATTCTTAATTGGAAGCCACCTAGAAATGTCACAGAAGTTTGGAGTTTCCTTGGTTTAGCTGGGTATTATCGAAGGTTTGTGAAGGGATTCTCCATGCTAGCATCTCCACTGACCAAGCTACTTAGGAAGGATGTAAAATTTCAGTGGACTGATCAGTGCCAGGAAAGTTTTGATGAGTTAAAGAGGCATTTAACTAAAGCTCTAGTCTTAACCTTGCCCACTTTGGGTAAGGAGTATACCATATACAGTGATGCTTCTCATAACGGATTAGGTTGTGTGTTAATGCAAGATAGAAACGTCATTGCCTATGCTTCACGCCAGCTTGAACCACATGAGAGGAATTATCCTACACATGACTTGGAGCTAGCAGCCATTTTCTTTGCCTTGAAGATCTAGAGACATTACTTGTATGGAGAGAGATGTTATATATACATAGATCATAAAAGTTTGAAATACTTGGGCACACAGAAGGAGTTAAATTTGAGGCAGATGAGATGGTTAGAGATGATAAAAGATTATGATTACTTGATAGACTATCAGCCTGGAAAGGCAAATGTTGTGGCTGATGATTTAAGTCGCAAGACTATGGCTGGTTTGAGGGTTTCTCCTTTGTCCATAGTGCATGAATTAAGGGCATTGCATGCTAATTTGGAGATTAATGAAGATGGGCAAATGGTAGCTACTTGGCAAGTGAAGCCAATGCTGGCAGAATAAATTAAAGCAGTTGCACAGAAGGATGATAAGTATGTGAAGTTGATGGAAGAGGCTCGGGATGGTAAGAAACAAGAATTATCAGTAAATGATGAGAGCTTGTTGTTATATAAGGGCAGAATGTGCATTCCTAAGAATGTTGAACTGAGGCAGACCATTTTAAAGGAAGCACATGATTCACCTTTTGCAATGCACCCCGATGGAACCAAAACATACAGAAGTGTGAAAGAGCATTATTGGTGGAGAGGAATGAAGAAAGACATTGCAGAATATGTTGCCAAATGCCTAACTTGTCAGCAAGTAAAGGCAGAACACTAAGTGCCAGCAGGGTTTCTACAGCCATTGCCAATTCCCGAGTGGAAATGGGAAAGAATCACTATGGATTTCGTGACAGGACTTGCACATATACAAAAGAATCATTATGTAGTTTGGGTTATTGTTGATAGATTGACCAAGTTTGCATACTTTTTGCCAGTGAGGATGGATTACAGCCTGGAAAGATTGGCCAAAATGTACATTGATGATGTGGTGAGGTTACATGGAGTGCCAGTGTCTATTGTATCGAACAGAGACCCAAAGTTCAATTCTAGATTCTAGGGTAGTCTCCAAAAAGCCCTAGGAACTAGATTGAACTTCAATACAGCATTCCATCCACAGACAGACAGCCAATCTGAAAGGATCATTCAAATTTTGGAGGATATGCTTCGGCCCTGTGTGATTAAGTTTGAAGGGAGTTGGGACACGCACTTGCCTTTAATTGAATTTGCCTACAACAACAGTTATCAGTCAAGCATCGGGATGCCTCCATACGAAGCACTTTATGGCAGAAAGTGTAGAACTCCCTTGTGTTGGGATGAAGTGGGCGAGAGGAAATTGATTGGCCCAGAATTAGTGCAGCAGACGGAAGAAAAGGTTAAGCTCATTAGAGACAGACTCAAAGTTACAACGGATAGACAGAAGTCCTACATTAACCTAAAGAGAAGAGATATTCAGTACAGTGTGGGTGACAAGGTGTTCTTGAAAGTTTACCCATGGAAGAGGATCATGAGGCTTGGTAGAAAGGGGAAACTAAGTCCTCGCTTCATTGGGCCGTATGAGGTTCTGGAAAGAGTGGGTCCATTGGCATATAGACTTGCATTACCTCCGGAGTTGGAAAAGATTCACAATGTCTTCCATGTCTTTGTGTTGAGGAGGTACAGATCAGACCCCTCTCACATTTTGCCAATAGAGGAGATTGAGGTGAATCTAGACCTGACATATGATGAAGAGCCCATAAAGATCTTGGCATATGAGGTAAAACAGTTGATGAACAAACAGATACCTCTAGTCAAAGTGTTATGGAACCATCATTCAGGCCAGGAAGCTACATGGGAGTGTGAGGAGGACATGAGGAGACAACACCCACAGCTATTTCAGAGACTGAGACCAGATAAATTTCGAGGACGAAATTTATTTTTAAGGAGGAGAGAATTGTAACACCCCGAACCTCCGAGTTATGAATAGTACCATTTTTGGTCTGTGACTAGTACTATTCAAAGACACCTTGAGGACCAAAAATAAATAGAAAATTAATTGAGATAGACACAATAAAAATTCAAATGAACCAAAGACCTAAGGATTTAACAGGTATCAAAAAAAAAAAAAGAAGGATTATGACCCGATGAGGAGAATTTTGGTCAATTCACTTCAAGAGTTGACTTTTGACCAAAATTTAAATTAAATAAAATAAAAATAAAATATTGAATTATGAAGAAATATTGAGGGAAAAATAAGAGTAAAAGTGAAAAGAAAATAAAAGAGGCAAAAATCTAGAATTTAAATTCCATTTTTTGACCTAATTAAAATTTAAGGGACCAATGGGCTTTGGACAACTCATTAAATGAATTAAAAAGGAATAAATAAGTATAAAAGAAGACAAAACCCTCCCTTTCTTTCCCATTTAGTTACCACCCACTCTCTTTCCTTCTCTCTTTCTTTCTTTCTTCTTCTTCTTCCTTCTTTCTCCATTGACACCCATTCTCAAAACTCAATTCCTTGCTTTTCCTCTATGGGTTTTGCATCTAATTGGTAGAGAGCATCAAATTAATATTTGATTTAGAGATTAAAAGCAAGGGGAAACAAGAGATTAGAAGAAAATTGAAGATTTGGGGAGTTGGAAGGAAGTCATCAAGAGGTAAGTTCTTTAATGCTCATTTTGTTATACAAACCTTAAATTAAGTTAGATTATGATGAAATTTCATAAGAAAATGAAAGAAAACATGCATGGAACCTAAACTAGGGTTTTGGCCAAATTGGAGAAAAATTAGGGTTTGATATATTTCAATGAAAATGATGATGAAATCAAGCTTAGTTGAAGTAGTATGCATGATTAGAGCAAAGAAATTGCATGAAATGTGCATAAATTTAATTATGGGAGATTAGGGTTTACGGGAAAATTGGGTTTTGGTGCTAGAGAGTGAAATTGGTGTGTGTAGTGTTAAATTATGATCATTTGAGGTTTATTTAGTTTGAATTGACATTGGGTTGATGAATGGAAGTAATGAAATGGTAGATTAGGGAAAATTGCAAATTTTGGTGTTTGAAAATTATGGAGTTTGTGCTAGGAATTGCCATTGATGTGTCAATGCTAAATTATAGTCATTTTGGTGAATTAAATGTGAATTGAGGTTGGTTAGAGGGACTAATTGAAGAAATGAAAATTTAAAACCTAGGGCAGAATTTGCACACTGAGTTCAGTGTGTTTGATAGCCCATAAATTGAGCTACACAACTCCAATTATTGTGAAACTAATTGGAAATGAAACTTAAGACATAGGGCTAGAATTTTCATGAAGAGACCGACCCCAGAAACTGCCCAGAAATTGCCTAAACCTTGGCTTGAACTTAGAGACACAATTCTAGAACTTGTAGAATTTGACCATATAAATAGTAAACTTTGCATGGCCATAACTCTCTCTAGAAAACTCCGATTTAGGCGATTCTTGAACCAATGGAAACCTAAGACATAGTAGAACATTTCATATGCAGAACTTGAGGCCAAATTATGGACTTAACCAATCAAATTGCTGATCAAATTTGAATCATTGAATCTGCAGAATTGCAGATTTACCATATAAACAGTAAATTTTGCATGACCATAACTCTATCTAGAAAACTCTTATTTAGGTGATTCTTAAACCGATGGAAACCTAAGACATAGTAGAATATTTTTTATGAAGAACATTAGAATAAATTATGGACTTAACTTGATTAAATTACTAAACGAATTTGGATTGATAAATCTGCTAGAACTAAATCTGCAGCATGAATAGTGGCGTAAACATTAATTTTGTTTTGGGCATAACTTGAGCTACACAGCTCTGAATTAGGCGATTCAAAAAGAAAAATAAAGTTAAGACCTAGATGAATAATTTTCATGAAGGTCACCTTACCAAATTATGATCGAAACTAGGTAAAAATTGGGTTCAAAGATTGGGGCACTAAGCTGTCCAAAACCAAAATTTTCTAAAATTTACAAAGCTAACTTGGGATGCATTAAACATGCATGTAATGAGTTTTTGGCAGCAATTGAGATTGGTATTGAGGTATTCTATTTGTGTATTTTCAGTAGAAAAAGAAGTTAGAACGGACAAGGAATAGTGAGTAAAGAGAAAGGAGAGCATTGAAGGTTTGTGCACAACTAACCTTTTTCTTTGTTTTAGCTTTGTAAATTGATTTGAATGAGTTTATTTGAGTGATTTTGATTTGAAATGATTTTATTTTGAATGAGGTATGTTTTTCTCTTGTATTTGAGGAATTTGCGTGTTGCCACCCCTTTTATGGGTTTTATGATGATTTGAATATGTTATTGTTTTGCAAACGTGATTATTGATTTAGAAACTCTTGAAAGTTGTTTTGAAACCACAGTTAGCATGACAGTCCCTTCGTGTAACACCCTTATTTGCATAGCCTAGTATATGTTACTGTTCCGGTGACCAGCAT
The DNA here is from genome assembly GCF_030052815.1 of Hevea brasiliensis. Lineage (NCBI taxonomy): Eukaryota > Viridiplantae > Streptophyta > Magnoliopsida > Malpighiales > Euphorbiaceae > Hevea > Hevea brasiliensis. Next base: position 70,981,119 of record NC_079502.1, on the reverse strand, counting down.
CGGTCCGGACAATTAAGAGGATTAGAATTGTGTTTAAGACACCTATAAAAGCCCTGATTGAAAATAAATAGTGATTATCAGATAGAAAAGTAAAAATAAGAAAAACAGAACATAAAAGGTTAAATGAGCTGAGAGTCACAGCGATGGGTGACCTTCTCAGGAAGGACTGCGAGGTCGATTTAAACTCAAATTTCAAACTGTAAAATGTGACGCCGTGGTCCTTAGGACTATTGCGAACACAGTGGAAAAGAGAAAATCATGAAAAAGAATTGTTAAGCTAGTCAAATAATTAGGTCAGGGAGCCAGAAGAAATATTGAATTATTTGTAACCTGGGTCGAACCTGCGAGGGGCAATTTGGTCAATTGACCCCGCGAGCTGACTCCTGACCTGACTCTCAAATAAAATCAGAGAAAAGAAAATTTCGAAATCGAAAATTAAATTAAAGAACTATTAAAAAATTAAAGAAAAAGAAAAAGAAAAAGGAAAAGTTTATTACATCACCCTTATGACATCATCATGATGTAAAAATTTATTTTTAATTTAATTACTTCAATTGATTGAGTCAAATTATGGATAAATATGCACAAATAAAAAAAAAAAAGAGAGAAAGAAAAGCATTTTGGGTCTTCATCTTCATCAATTGTCGTCTCTCATCTCTCCCTTCTCTCTCTCTCAAAATTTCCTCCATGAAAGCTTATTCTTAAGCTTTCTGAACACTAAATTTCACCATAAATCCTTTAATTTTCTTCAAGAAAAATTATAAGCAAACCTTGAAAATAAGGTTAAAGGAGAAAGAAAGAAGAAAAAGTTGAGGGAATTGAAGATTGAAAAGCTTCATTCCAGGTTAGTAGCTAAACTTGGAATTTATAGTTTAATTATTATATTTATAGCTTAACTAACTTAGAATTATGCTTAAAATGAAATGAAAATAATTGTTGGGGGAATTTTAGTGAATTTCAGCCAGCCATGGATGTATGAGAATATGATGTGTTTTGAATGAATTAAATGTGTTAGGAAGCTTGATTGAGTTGAAGAAGCATGTGTATAGGTATTGAATTGGTTAAATGCAACAAATTAGTGAGTTAGAGTTTTGGACACCTAGGGTTTGGAAGGCAAAAATGTGAGAATTGGTCAAATGGTGTGTTTGACCTTGTTTGAGATGAAAAATGGTCATTTGTGACCAATTGAGATGTGTTGGACGTGTTAGAAGTGAGTTTAAATTCGGACTGAAAATGGCCATGCTGCAGGCAGCAGGACCAAGGTCCCTTTGAGGGACCAAAACTAAAACTTTACAAGTCCAATTGGTATGAGGCCAATTGGGAATGAAAATAGACACAAAATGAAACATTTTTCATTTAGGAATCATGCCCAAAAAGTGACCAAAACCTAGTGAACAAATGGACCAAATCCGAATTTTTGCAGTCTGACCTATACAAAAATGACCAAATGAACAGTACATTTAGCCATAACTTGGGCTAGGTAGGTCTAAATGACCTGAAATTTTACTAGTGGACAGCTGAGATATAGACCTAAGACTTTCATGAAGAACATAAACAAAAATTATGCCCTTAACCAAGTCATTTGACCACCCAAATTTTGTGACTTAAAACTGCCAGAACCAGTTTGGTGCCCAGAAATCTGGGTTAAGTCCAATTCGGCAGCCATGATTCAAATGGCTATAACTTGAGCTACAAAACTTCAATTGGAGTGATTCAAAAAGGAGAATAAAGTTAAGACAATAGGGAACATTTTCGATGGAGAAAGCTTCCAAATTCTAACAGCAACATGACCAATGGAACAGTACAATATAGGACACCAAAACTAAAATTTTGCAATTTTGCCTAAAAGACTTAAAATTTGAGAAAACAACCAAAATGAACAAATTTAGTAACCAAAATATGGTATGTGGGTGAAGTTGGAATTCCCATACCTATTAAGCCTTAGAAAGTCAACAAATTGACTTGAATAGTATAGTGAATAGTAACCCCGAAACACAAATTTTGAACAACGTCAAGTTTAGTATATATAAGCTAGATAAAAGTGAATTTGAATTTATTTTGGATTTATGATAAGTTATGATACTGAAATACTGTGAAACTGTGTGTTTCAATGGAAAAGAATACCGGGAAAGAACCCGAGACATCGAGTCAAGGCCAAGAGGTGACTCGTATAAGGTTTGTGCACAACTAACTATTTTGTTACTTTTCACTTCTAAATTGATTTGAACAAGTTTATTTTATGATTTATAATTTTGTTGTGTTGAGGATTTTAATTTGTTGAATGAAATTGTGTAAATTAAATGTAAATTTTTTTTATGCATTTAAGGATTTATTGCATGGTTTTGAGGAATGTAAATTTTAAGTTTGACGTGTTGCCAACCTTCAGCATGAATTTATGATGATTAAATATGTTGATGATTTGTAAACACTTTGTAAATAGAAATTATTTTGAATATGATTTGAAACAACAGTTGACATGGCAAAATTTGTTGTGAATTCTCATTAGCTTGTCTAGTGAGATATCTCCTGCATTAGATGGGGCGAGTTCCTTCCTCTCTGGCTTGCCAATTGGGGAAGAGTTTAAATGAGTACTCATATATACTAGCTAGTATTTATTCCTCCCTTTTAGCCTTGGTTATTGGGAGAGTGTGAAATGTCGTGGTGTACAACACGGCATCTATTTGAATTTTGGGTCATGGGTTTAACTGTGTGAATTGTTGGCAACGCCCTTTAAATTATGCATAGTTTGATAAATTGTGGTTGAAATAAATAATTTGTCAATGATTCAAAATATTTTTGTATTGTTTCGAGATTTAAAAGAAATGTAGATAAATAGTTACTATTTGATCAAAATGTTATTCAAATGAATAATTTGCATAAATGAAAATATTGATTTCTGAATGTTATGAATTTTGAAGAATTTAGAAATTTTAAATTTTTATTTGTTATGAATTATCAAGCATAACTTGTATTAAGTTTTAAATTATTAGTTTGTGCACCACTGAGTTCACCACTCAGCGATAGATTTGTATGCTGTCGCAGGTGAAAGAAAATATAAAGCAGCTAAGCAAGATTACTAAAAGGCATAGTGAGACTATCTTCGGGTATATCATCGGTATACCCTTGTACTTTAGATTTTGATGTAATTCTGTAATTGTATGTATGAAATTTACTTTAAGCAGTTGTACCAACTCTTTTGTATATATTTTTGGATTGTAATGAAATATAAATTATTATAAGGTTATCTTGAGATTTTATGTATATATAAAGTTTTGCACTACTAAATTTTTTATGATCCCATGAATGTAAATATTAATTTTGTTACCTTAATGAGAGGTTTCAATGTTTGATTTAATTTAAATTGTGTATTGAGTTGCTTGTGCTGATTTGGGAAATGAAATTGATTAATGGAGTTGTGATTATGAAATATATTGGGAGTGTTTTTATTTTCAGGTTTTAAAAAACTGTTTTCTCAAAATACAGACGGCACTCTGCCGAAATTTTTATAAAAATTATGGAGATTTTAAATATCTAAAAATTTAATTTATATTTGGACTTTAAATAAAGGTTTTTAATATCTGGAAAAAAAAATTTACCCACCAATTTAAAAATGAACGAAAATTATTTTAAAATCCCTTGTAGTATATTTAATGGGTTACCGGTAGGCGAAGTACGGTAATTCATTAGGTGTACTACGAAGCATGTTACATCTTATGAGGAGTAGGGTGTGACATATTTTAGTGGTATCAAAGCAAAGGTTTTAAAGTAAATTTTGAACTGTGAATTTGAAATATTTTTCGATAAGTACAACTGCTAAAATGTTTCATACATATAGTACATTTACATCATAAATATGAACTAACGGAGAGAAATATCCTTGTGTTGGTTGTACAGGAAATAGAAAAAAAAATCATGTGAATAGATATGGACAGGGGGGATAAAACGGTAGAGCAGTCTGATACAGCTAACGTGCAAGGAGAGGCCCCAGTTTCGTAGAGCGTTGGAAGTCCAACTGCACCAGCCCCTCCTATACAAATTACTGCAAAAACAACCCAGCAGATGGCCATGTTCTTTCAGCAAATGGCTGATAATCTGTCAGCCCAGGCCCAAGTACAAACCCAACCCCCTCAAGAGCAACATGAAAAAGAGAAAAGTGGGAAAACCATCGGTCAAAGTTCGAGTAGTAATTTGGGAAAGAGAAAAGATTTTGAGGGACCCCGAGCTCCTAAGTATGTGAGCGGATCTTGAGTGGAAGCAATCAAGAACCATTCGTCAAAGAACCAGAAGTTCCTACCCTATTTGTATCTGTGACATTTGTGGAAAATTTCATGGGGGTATTTGCCATAGGGTCACTGGAGCTTGCTTCAATTGCGGTGGAATTGGACATTTCGCCTGAGATTGTACTAGCGCACGTCGATTTATGCCACATACTACACCAGAGAAATCAGTTCAAGATTCTGATTGTAGAGGCTCATTAATAGTTAGTAGGGGCAGAGGTAGAAGTAGAGACAACACTTCGGGTAATCCTCGCACAATGGACCAACCCGAACAGAGGAATACATTAGAAAAAGGGAAGGCCATGCATCGAGGGGAAGCAGCAGAGACTTCAGATGTAGTTGCCGGTATGTTCTTTGTCACACCCTACCCCTCTGTAAGGCATAACATGATCCCGTAGTATACCTAATGAATTACCAACTTCGCCTACTGATAACCCATTAAATATACTACAAGGGATTTTCAGAAACTTTTCTTACTTCTTTTACAGTGGTGAGCACTATTTACAGGTGTTAAAAACCTTTTTGAACTGAGGTGAATTAACTAACACATTTAGACTATTAGTAATTTCTGTAAAAAAATTTTGGCAGAGTGCCCTCCGTAATTTGGATAAAACAGTTCTTCAAAAACCTGTAAAAAGCACTTCAATATTTTTCTCAATCTCAAACTCTAGCATAATTCAACACAAATCCATAATAATTTTTCAAAGACTAAGATACAAGAAATATAATACAATTTTTACAAGTCCAAGTAACTCATAATTTATTTTACAACTTTAATGTACAATTTTAATTTACAACTGCTCAAAACAAAGAATACTATATACATACAGTGAACATACATTACAATATAAAATGCAGAATATGGTATACTCAATATATCCGATGATTTCTCGCTGAATGTACTAGCAGCCTAGTCTGCTGCCCTGTCAGTCTGTCTACCTGCGACAGCAATGAAAAGCTATCGCTGAGTAAAATTTACTCAATGGTGCACAATAACAATTTGAAATGCGATATATAAATTTTTTATTGAAAGTTCACAAATCAAATGATTCACAATTCCATTTCACAATTTACAAAATTCATCTAACACAAATTTGATCAAGTAATTGAATAATACCGTTTTGCAAATCAATAACACAATTCGATCAAAAACTAAATAATACAATGTTGCCAATCGATAATATAATTTAGGCCATGACACAATTTTTCCACACATGTCGTGTTGTACACCACGACAAGACACACTCACCTCAATAATCGAAATCAATGAGGGAGGAAGCTAGTTGAATAATGAGTACTCATCCACACTCACCTTAGACTGGGAAGTCAATGAGGGAGGAACATAATCACACTCACCCGAGACTGATAAGTCAAAGAGGGAGGAATATATCAACAGTGTCATGCCAAATGTGAATCAAAACAATTTCAAATCACAATATTTCATACAAACCATAAATCACATTTTATCTCAAAATTTCCATTTGCAAAGTTGGCAATACAACAAGTTCCAAATAATATTCCCAAAACCAAAGTAATCAAAACTTATTCATAACTCATTTCTCTACATAAATTTACTAGTAAAAGCAGTGAATATAAAAGTATTGTGCACGGACACAATTTAAAACTATAATTTTGAATTAAATTTTTAAGTAGAAAATGAGAAGTCAAACTTATTGTGCACAAACACAATTTAAAACAATAACGTACAAATAATCATAATTTATTTCAATTGAAAAATTCAAAAGAAATAAATATTGTGCACAAACACAATTTAAAACAATACAAATAATCATAATTTATTCCAATTGAAAAATTCAAAAGAATTAATTATTGTGCACAAACACAATTTAAAATAATAACATATAAATAATCGTAATTTATTTCAATTGAAAAATTCAAAAGAAATACTTATTGTGCACAAACACAATTTAAAACAATATAAATAATCATAATTTATTCCAATTGAAAAATTCAAAAGAATTAATTATTATGCACAAACACAATTTAAAATAATAACATAGAAATAATCATAATTTATTTCAATTGAAAAATTCAGAAGAAATACTTATTATGCACAAACCTCTGATAACTGTCTCTTGGCTCTGACTCAGTGTTTCCTTCCCCTCCCTGAGTCTTTGCTAACTGAGAAACACAATTTGAAGTGTTTCAGTACTCATTTAAACTGTCTCTAACGATAATGCTTGATAATTAATTCACTGAATTCATTTATTCGCTTAGTCAACCTACTATGTCGACCCTTGGTACATTCTAGGTAATTTAGGTTTTAATGTCATTAATAAGTCACATTCGATAGTCTTTTAGGGTTGGTACATGTTACCAATTTCATTTCCGTGTATACTGCATTTTCTTGCGATTTGCTGGATTTCGGGATACTAGTTTGACCTAGCCGGATGACCTAGTTCCCTCGATTTTCGGATTTCGGTCGAAACTACAAACTTGTAGATCTATGTCTTATGGAACGCAGGGCAAAATTTCAGGTCATTCTGAGTTATGTAGGCCAAGTTATGGTCATTTTACTATTGCTGGTCAAATTGCACCAAAATTGGTCATTTTAGGTCACTTTAGGTCATTTTAGGTTCGGCCAGTTTTTGGATCCGAACTTGTGCAAGCTGTTTGACTTACTTATGGTTATTTCTGGGCTTTGGTGTCTTCATAAGAATTTTAGATATGGGTCTTAACTATTCATGGTTAAAATTTCAGGTCAATTGGACCTGTTTTGAGTGAGTTAAGGCCTAAACACTAACTGCTGCCCAAATGGTCAATTTTCAGGCCTCATTTGCACTTAATCCGGATTTGGTCATTTTTCAAGCTACCTTGCAAGCAGAATTTTGGCAAGCTTCCTTCATGAAAGTTGGCACATTTTGTGCCTAGTTTCACCTCCAATTGGTCTCATACCAATTGGAGCCACACACTTAAAGTTATAGGCCTAAAATACAAACTGCCTTATTGCAATTCTTGCATACATATCAAACATCACTTTTAACACTCACCAAACTTAACATTCAAACTAATTCTGGTTGTACCATGACCTAAACATAATTCACAACACATTATAGGTCATTTTGGCAGCTTACAATTACATTTAATGTGCACCAACAAGTGCAGAATTTGCCCAACTCAATTTACAACAATTTAACTCCATAACCAAGCTCATTCACATGTCCAACCTTCACACCACTATACATACATTCAAACTGCCATAACAACCAACACATTTTAACATCATTATTCCATAAACCAAGCATGAATTCCAGCATTCTTCAAGAGTTAACAAACTGCCACAATGGTACACTTACATTCCATTACTTTCCAAGCTTTAAATCTCATTTTACATTTACATATACTAAGTATACATTACCCAAACAATTTCCTACACAATATACATTTAATCAATCATTTAATTCACCATTTACAAGCACAATTAAACTGCCTTCAAGGTGTTTCCATGGTTGCCAAAAGTGCACATTCCCATTCAACATCAAAACTCAAAAATTTCTCGATAAATCAAACACCCATAACACCCTTACAAACTTTAACAAAGCAATAATCAAAAACTCAAACTTACCTATGGATGAGACTTCTTAAATCTTCACCAAAACTTGGTCTTCTTGCTGCCAATCTACTGCCCAAGTGGTGTAGACTAACTTTGATGAAGGAAGGTAGAAGGAAAGAAGCTTGAATCTCATATGCATAGAGCTTCAACCATGCATCAATGGAGTTTTTTGGGAGCAAATTTTCTGCTGGTTCTAAGGTTGAAGATGAAGATGTATATTCTGCCCAAATGAAGCTTTAGTGGTCCACTTAAATGAGTTAGTGGACCACTATGTAAGAATTAAATCATTGTTTATTCTAAGGTTCCATTTTTCCACATTTAACTCCCAATTTTTGCTATTTACATTAGGTACCAGCAATTTAATTTTTCATGACATTTTCCAAGTGTAATATTATTTATTTTTAATGGAAATTTAGGTCAAAAGACAACTCGGGGTGTCAAATGACCACAATGCCCCTGTTCGGGTTACATTCCCGATTTTTCAGTAACACCGGGTTTTGTCCGTTTTTCGATTTCTCACTTTTCTTTGTACTAATTATTTAATTTTTCTTTGATATTTCTAATGATATTTCTACTTCAATTGATGTCTCTTTAACTCCTAAACATATTTTTCAGGGTTCCCTGCGGTCTAGGGCTAGTCAACGGTCCACGCCGTGACTTCCCGGTGCGGTTACCCATCGCTAGGGTTCTCGGCTCGCTTAACTTAGTTGCATTTCTTTACTATTATTTTTCCTTTATTTTTCTTGTATTTTCTTTTCTTGTATTTCATTATTTAATTTCTCCTCACTCATATCGAAGTGTAGTTCTAGGCATTCTAGCTGTCCAGACAACACTGGTCACCGGAACAGTAGAACGCACTACCGAACTTAGGGGTGTTACATTCTTAACTTGTGAAAGGAATAATGATGTACTATTTGATTCCGGCTCTACTTGTTTATATGCTAATGCTAAAATTATATGTTATACTGCTATTCCCTTGCATTGAGATAAATTTTAATGTGTTAGTAATTAGTCTTTTAGGATAAGAATTACAATAATAAGCATGAATGGAATTAATTTTGGAAAAGTTTCTAGTGAGAGACATCTCCTAGACTACGATAAATTATAAAGTTAATTAGTAAGCTTAATTAGGTAAGGTAAGAGGACCAAAAAGTAAGTTATAGCAATATATCTGCCCTAGATGGAAGTAAAGGTATTACTGTTGATAGATGTCAATAAGTACCGTAATCAATTAAGTTTAAGATATTAGTGGATTTGAAAGAAATAAGATATAGGGAAGTTTGATCTATTGGGATGTATCGTAGTAACTATGCAATATTCTTGATGTTTGTGCTGTAAGCTACAGATTACAGTACTAACTTGAGATTTATTGTGTAGAGCTACGTACTACCCAATAGTACATAAGGATAAGAATAGTTATAAATGACTTTTGCTCTAGTACAAATATAGCAGAATAGAGTTTTAGTACTAGAACTGAGTTTGAAAATCCTAATTTGGGATTTAAAACTCTATAATTAGAATATCAAAAGATCATGGTTGCAAGGTAGTGAGAGTTAAAGACTCCGTTACCCTAGCATGAATTATAGTACATCAAGAATTATTATAGGACTAGAGATTTTAGCATGGTAAAAATTTAAAAATAACACCTACAGGGCTAAGTCATCCAGTCTCCGATATGGAGTTTATAGTTGTTTTGGTATTGCAATGGATCTTTTGCTCAAAGTTTAGTAAGGAACAGTATTCTATTTGTGTAGCAGTAAGACACAAAATATAATTTTGTTCCCCTAGAAGAGACAAGATGCTATGGATGATAATTATAACTTATAAAACAGTTAAGAAATGATGTTCTACTGATAACAGTAATTCAATAGGAACTAGTTGGCCAAGTATTCTTTAGGAATCGCACAATTTTATTGTGCGAACCATAAGGATTAGATTTGAATTAAAGAGAAACTTTTGAATAGCATGGGAAACAGGAGAGTCCGGTATACTCCCTTCTTAAGATTGAAGAATTATTTATGGTTCAAAAAAAAAAAAAGGGTAATGATCACAAACCAGCAGAAAATAAGCTATAGGATATTGATAGATAAAAGAGTTATGGAAGTAAAAATTAGAATAGTTGGTGCGAATGTAATAAAGAAACATTATGAATATTAGTTAAAGTATTTACTAGAATAGTCAGAGGACCAAATCAAAGTAATATTGAAGTATAGTGGATTTATTAGGGATGATAAGAGGTGCTAAATCATGACTCGACAGTTAAGTTAAGGAAGAAGATAAGATTGAGGAATAAAATAATTAAAGTTAAGCTGTGGAAAAAAAAAACAAATAGAACAATAAGAAATGAGAAAAACACTAGATGAGGAATTGCCACCAGGGCAAACAACCTACTTATGACGTGTAACGATATCCCGAACTATTTTATCAAGAAAGAAATAAGTTAAACAAAAGCAAACAAGATAGTGCAAAATGGCACATAGGCCTTGGTCATAAATGGAGATGGTAAGATAATGGTTATGGACCTATAATCAAGAAAGAGATAAGCAGTTCATATATGATCAACAAGGTCATTTAAAAAAAGAGACTACAAAGGAAAATAATTGCTAAAACAACAGCAAGAAAAGACTAAAATATTCTAAAATAAACTGAAGGTTGCATCAAATGATCAAGAGATTTGATAAGAAAAGAGTAAAACTAAGTTCTCACCCATAGGATACTATGAGGTTCTAGAAAGAGTGGATCCACTAGCACACAGATTTGCTTACCTCTAAAATTGAAATGAATTTGAATCCAACTTATAACAAAACCTCATAAGAAACTTGGCTCACGAGGTGAGCAATTGATGAGTAAATAGTATTAGTTAAAGTGCTAAGGAACCATCATTCAGGCCAGGAAGCTACTTGGGAGCATGAATAGGATATAAGGAGACAACACCCACAACTGTTCAGAGACTGATACCAGGTAAAATTTCGAGGACAAAATTATTTTAAGGGGGGGAGAATTGTAACACCCCTATTTGCATAGCCTGGTATATGTTACTGTTCCGGTGACAAGTATCGATCCGGACAATTAAGAGGATTAGAACTGTGATTAAGACACCTAAAAAAGCCCTGATTGAAAATAAATAGTGATTATTAGATAGAAAAGTAAAAATAAGAAAAACAGAACATAAAAGGTTAAATGAGCCGAGAGTCACAGCGATGAGTGACCTTCTTGGGAAGGACTGCGAGGTCGATTTAAACTCAAATTTCGAACCGTAAAATGTGACGTCACGGTCCTTAGGACTATTACGAACACAGTGGAAAAGAGAAAATCATGAAAAAGAATTGTTAAGCCAGTCAAATAATTAGGTCAGGGAGCCGAAAGAAATATTGAATTATTTGCAAACCAGGTCGAACCTGGGAGGGGCAATTTGGTCAATTAACCCTGAGAGCAAACTCCTGACCTAACTGTCAAATAAAATCGAAGAAAAGAAAATTTCAGAATCGAAAATTAAATAAAAGAACTATTAAAAAATTAAAGAAAAAGAAAAAGAAAAAGGAAAAGTTTATTACATCACCCTTATGACATCATCATGATGTCAAAATTTATTTTTAATTTAATTACTTCAATTGACTAAGTCAAATTATGGATAAATATACACAAATAAAAAAAAAAAAGAGAAAGAAAAGCATTTTGGGTCTTCATCTTCATCAATTGCTGTCTCTCATCTCTCCCATTGTCTCTCTCTCAAAATTTCTTCCATGAAAGCTTATTCTTAAGCTTTCTAAACACTAAATTTCACCATAAATCCTTTAATTTTCTTGAAGAAAAATTATAAGCAAACCTTGAAAAGAAGGTTAAAGGAGAAAGAAAGGAAAAAAAGTTGAGGGAATTGAAGATTGAAAAGCTTCATTCAAGGTTAGTAGCTAAACTTGGAATTTATAGTTTAATTATTGTATTTATAGCTTAACTAACTTAGAATTATGCTTAAAATGAAATGAAAATAATTGTTGGGGGAATTTTAGTGAATTTCAGCTAGTCATGGATGTATGAGAATATGATGTGTTTTGAATGAATTAAATGTGTTAGGAAGCTTGATTGAGTTGAAGAAGCATGTGTATAGGTATTGAATTGGTTAAATGCAACAAATTAGTGAGTTAGGATTTTGGACACCTAGGGTTTGAAAGGCAAAAATGTGAGAATTGGTCAAATGGTGTGTTTGACCTTGTTTGAGATGAAAAATGGTCATTTGTGACCAATTGAGATGTGTTGGAAGTGTTAGAAGTGAGTTTAAATTCGGACTGAAAATGGCCATGCTATAGGCAGCAGGACTAAGGTCCCTTTGAGGGACCAAAACTAAAACTTTACAAGTCCAATTGGTGTGAGGCCAATTGGGAATGAAAATAGACACAAAATGAAACATTTTTCATTTAGGAATCATGCCCAAAAAGTGACCAAAACCTAGTGAACAAATTGACCAAATCCGAATTTTTGCAGTCTGACCTGTGGGTAAAGTTGGTAAAGTTGGAATTCCCATACCTATTAAGCCTTAGAAAGTCAACATATTGACTTGAATAGTATAGTAAATAGTAACCCCAAAACACAAATTTTGAATAACGTCAAGTTTAGCATATATAAGCTAGATAAAATTGAATTTGAATTTATTTTGGATTTATGATAAGTTATGATACTGAAACACTATGAAACTGTGTGTTTCAGTGGAAAAGAATACAGGGAAAAAACCCGAGACATCAAGTTAAGGCCAAGAGGCAACTCGTATAAGGTTTGTGCACAACTAACTATTTTGTTACTTTTCACTTCTAAATTGATTTGAACAAGTTTATTTTATGATTTATAATTTTGTTGTGTTGAGGATTTTAATTTGTTGAATGAAATTGTATAAATTAAATGTAAATTTTTTTTCATGTATTTGAGGATTTATTGCATGGTTTTGAGGATTGTAAATTTTAAGTTTGAAGTGTTGCCAACCTTGAGCATGAATTTATGATGATTAAATATGTTGATGATTTGTAAACACTTTGTAAATAGAAATTGTTTTGAATATGATTTGAAACCACAGTTGACATGGCAAAATTTGTTGTGAATTCTCATTAGCTTGTCTAGTGAGATATCTCCTCCACTAGATGGGGCGAGTTCCTTCCTCTCTGGCTTGCCAGTTGGGGAAGAGTTTGAATGAGTACTCATATATACTAGCTAGTCTTTGTTCCTCCCTTTTAGCCTCGGTTATTGGGAGAGTGTGAAATGTCGTGGTGTACAATACGACATCTATTTGAATTTTGGGTCATGGGTTCAATTGTGTGAATTGTTGGCAACGCCTTTTAAATTATGCATAGTTTGATAAATTGTGGTTGAAATAAATAATTTGTCAATGATTCAAAATATTTTTGTATTGTTTCGGGATTTAAAAGAAATGTAGATAAATAGTTACTATTTGATCAAAATGTTATTCAAATGAATAATTTGCATGAATGAAAATATTGATTTCTGAATGTTGTGAATTTTGAAGAATTTACAAATTTTAAATTTTTATTTGTTATGAATTATCAAGCATAACTTGTATTAAGTTTTAAATTATTAGTTTGTGCACCACTGAGTTCACCACTCAGCGATAGCTTTGTATGCTGTCGCAGGTGAAAGAAAATATAAAGCAGCTGAGCAAGATTACTAAAAGGCATAGTGAGACTATCTTCGGGTATATCATAGGTATACCCTTATACTTTAGATTTTAATGTAATTCTATAATTGTATGTATGAAATTTACTTTGAGCAGTTGTACCAACTCTTTTGTAATATATTTTTGGATTGTAATGAAATATAAATTATTATAAGGTTATCTTGAGATTTTATGTATATATAAAGTTTTGCACTACTAAATTTTTTATGATCCATGAATGTAAATATTAAAAAAAAAAATTATCGACCAATTTAAAAATGAACAAAAATTATTTTAAAATCCCTTGTAGTATATTTAATGGGTTACCGTTAGGCGAAGTACGGTAATTCATTAGGTGTATTACCGGAGCATGTTACATCTTACGAGGTAGGGTGTGACACTTCAAAACTCCCCAGTAGTAATGGCTACTTGGGGTTTTATAATTGATATTGATTATGTCTCCCATTAATAATTGTTAGTGGGATAAGACTACATGAGTACTCATTAGCTAGCTAGCCCTTCCCTCATTAATAACGGTTAGTGAGGTTGAGATTGCTTTGTCGTGGTGTACAACACGACACTGATCGTGAAATTTTGTGTCATGGCCTAAACTGTTTGTTGATATTGGCAACACTAATGCTTTGTGAATCGTGATTTATGAAGTGTAATTTCTCATTTGCAATGTTATTCTAATAAATGGCTCTTATGGACTTAGAACTATCGTGAACTTTTCATGCTTAAGAAAAATGTGATTTATTATGCTTTGACAAATTGTGTTTTACCATAAGTTTTAAAGTTATTAATTGTGCACCACTGAGTGATATACTCAGTGATAGCTTCTTTATGCTGTCACAGGTAAGGGAAAGGAGAAGGCTGCCAAGTGAGAGACGTGGAAGCAGCATTTTGGTATTGTTTGTGGGTATATATTGTAGGTATTCCTCCATAATTTCCTTTTGATATATTTTGCACCTATATGTATGGATGTACGGACATTAAGCAGTTTGTATTTAAAAGCATTACATTGCTATCACATTTTGAGTTTGTAACTATTTTGTATTTTACTTTGAGACTTATGAAAATGTAACTTTTGCAATATTTAGTCTATCATTATTTCCCATGAATGTTTACATGTAATTTTAACTATTCTCATTCATTTTTCCGCAAAAGAATTGAAAAGATAAAAAGTTATGATTTGTTTTAAAATCTTTTGTAGCATAACTAATGGGTTATCTGTAGGTGGAGTTCGGTAATTCATTAGGTATGCTACCGGAAGGATGTGACATGCAGGGATAGGATGTGACATGCAAGGGGCAGGTCTATCTACTTTTGTTGGAGCAGCTGTGGCACTTCTTTGTGGGCAGTTCCTTAACTGATGCTTTGTTGACCCATACCTTAGGCAGGCACCCGTCACTCTCTAACACTCCCCTTTATGCCACTTCAGGCAATGTGGACAGGTAGAAGATGCTGTGGCTGGTCCCCTGAATACCGTCCTTGGAGAGCTGTCCACTAATGGTGTGGAATAGCCTCTCCTCAGTGTAAACTATGGTCTGGGCCCCTGAGACTGATCCTGACCTTGAGGCTGACCTAAACTCTGAGCAGGTGGACCTCTGAACTTCTTCCCAGGTGCAGGAGATGAACTAGACTAACCTGGACCCCTCTTCTGCTATCTCTCTCTTTTGGTCTGCTCACTTATTCTGACTTTCTCAACTTTTACTGCAGCTTCGACTAACTTGGTGAAGTCTATAATTCCCAAGGCAGTGATCATTATCTTTATGTTGTCATTTAGCCCATCTTCAAATCTTTTACACCTCTCGGCCTCATTAGGGACTATCTCCCTTCCATAATGGCTTAGTCTAACAAATTCTTTTTCATACTCTGCCACTGTCAATTGTCTCTGCCTTAGGTTAATAAATTCTTTTCTTTTCTCTTCCAGATATACACTACCCACATACTTCTTTCTGAACTCTGAGAGGAAGAAGTCCCAGGTTATTTGTTCTGGCTACACTTCACTGGACACTGTATCCCACCATTGATATGCATCATCTTGCAGTAAAGATACAACAGCTTCTAAGTTTTGCTTTAGGGTGCAATGGAGTTGTTTTAAAACTCTTCCTGTTCTGTTTAACCAGTTCTCGGCTGCAACAGAATCATCTTCTCTCTTGCCAAAAAAATCCACTGCTCCAAATTTTCTCAGTTTTTTTAGATGGGATTTCTGCTGTTGAGGTGGTGGTGGTGGCATTATTGAAGGAATGGAAGCATGAAAAACACAAGTTTATACCATTGAATTCAAAAATTTCAGCTAGGGTCACATGCATCATGCAAGATTTATTTTTATCTATTTGATTTCAATGATAAACAACATATTAAAACTCTTTTAATATGTTTTTGGATCTGTATTTTCCATTTAAGATTTTAAAATTAATCAGATTAATTTTAGAACCCTAGATTACATCAAGAACGATTACATTAACCTCTTGATGCACTGCAGCATATTTGCGCCTTTGAGATTCGACTTCAGGACACCAAATGTTGTCCCTCTAGCTTGTCCACACTAATAACACCTATGGCAGCCCTTGAACAGCTTCTAAAGCTATTTCTATTAATTAGAAATTAAAGTTATGCCTTTTAAGAGATTAGAGATGTAAACAGGACACTAGAAACAATTTCTAGTATTTTTAATTCAAGAGATTGATGGCTAATCTCTTTGAATTGATGAGAGATGAAGAGGAAGAGAGAGAGAGCTTTGAAATGGCGTGACAAAGGAGTGTGGCTGCTGGTTGTATTTTTCTTTTTCATAACAATACTTATATAGCTAGGTTAACACATTAAACCCTTGCCACATGTCACCCTTTGATTAGTTCTAGGTTTAAGTGACCCAATCACATTGTGCCAAGTGTCAAATCTATATTTAATCTTGATTTTAATCATCTTACATGATTAAAAAAACATTTGGCAAGCTTATGTGTAATCCTATGTGTCACCATCTCATGGTGCCACGTGTCATACTGCGAAATGACCAAAATGCCCCTGTGTCTTAATTTTGAATTCTTAACCCAAAATAATTATTTCTCTTCTTCTAATCAATTCATATCAAATATAAATTAATTAATTAATCTCTATTAATTAATTTCTCATTAATTAAATTCATATTTAAACACTTTAAATATAAATTTAACTTATACTATACATCCAATAATCTAGATTTGGTTTCAAGTCATGCTAGGGACTTTGCAATCTAATTGCAAACCAAACCTATTCAATTAATCAATTAAACTCTTTAATTAATTAATTAAATCATATTTAATTAGGTGATAACTTGTGTATGTGTGTGACTTACTAGGCTCATCACTAATTGGCAATGGGATATGATATCAACTCTTAATATCATCAGAACTCTTTCTTACCATAAATTATTTTTCTAAATCATTTTATGCACCTCATAGACCATGGTTAACACCTAGCATAGCATGCAATGGACACCCAATTAGTAATAAGGTTTACCTTAAATGAACCTATAATCATATATTACCATGCACTAGAATCTCTCTGTTACAAAATCCCAACTCAAGCTGGAGTCATGGTTTATGTCAAACTCCATTTGCTATGAATATTATGTTCTCTTTTAATTCCAGTTCTTAATTAAAAAGATTTTCTCATCAGAAACTCTTTTCTGAATAAATCTATCTGTCCTGGCTAGGAACTTGAAACATCAAGAACAATTAAATGAACGTAGGATTTTATCTCTATTTAGATAGAGGAACAGATTCCATCTTGATCAACACCTACCTCCATATATAACTAGTAGGAGCCAACACATGCCTATATACCCATACACAGTACAAGTATGAAAGCAGTATCAAACTCAAACTACCTGTATACAAGATAACTGTGCTATCTCAAGTCTAAAGATTATATGAACTGATATGATTTATGACAAAACATTGACAAGAGTAAACTCCATGTGCTTGTCATAAGTGTCACTGGTTCGGCCTACTTATCATTTATAAGTACCTATCATGTTTGTCATATGGCATGAGACTCACCATTCCATTTTATTTATATCTCATATAAATAACTTGGGAACAAACATGAATACAATCTTTCTGGATAAGTCATGTCCTTATTATGAAGTATCCTCGATTGTGAACCTATTTATGATACTTTGTGCTAGAAATAGTGTCACTCATATTCTTAACAACTTAAAAATAGTATTTCTAACAAAATATCAATAGACCTTTTCTATTACACATAAATATCTTATGTAAATAGAAAAGTGGAAATGTCTTTTATTAATAAAAATATGTACAAGATACATACTAAATGATATGCTCTAGGGCATACTACTAACAATCTCCCACTAGCACTAGAGCCATTCATTACAATATCTTAGACCCATCTTCTCAAGATGACGGTCTAGCTGAGTCTGTGACATAGGCTTAGTGAATGGATCAGCTGGATTTTCAGCTAATGCTATTTTCTGCATGGTTACATCGCCTTGCCCAACTATTTCTCTGATAATGTGGTAGCGCCTTTCTATGTGTTTGGATTTTTGGTGAGACCTTGGTTCCTTAGCCTGTATGACTGCTCCATTGTTGTCACAGTGTAATGGAACTGCTGACTCAATGGAAGGAACTACTGCAAGTTCTGTCACGAACTTCTTTATCCAAACAGCTTCCTTTGTAGCATCTGATGCAACAATATACTCAACCTCTGCAGTGGAATCTGTAGTGATGCTCTATTTAGAACTCTTCCAACTGACTGCACCTCTATTACAAATGAACACATATCCAGATGTAGACTTTCTATCATCGATATCTGATTGGAAATCAGAATCAGTATAACTATCCAATTGCAAGTCTCCACCTCTATAGATCAAGAATAAATCATTAGTTCTTCTCAAGTACTTAAGGATATTCTTGACAGCTATCGAATGTTCCAAATCTGGATTGGACTGGTACCTGCTAGTCAAACTAACAGCATATGCGATATCCGGCCTAGTACACAACATTGCATACATTAAACTTTCAATAGCCGAAGCATATGGAATCCTGGCCATCTTATCTCTTTCTTCGGGTGTCTTTGGAGACATCTCTTTAGAGAGATGGATACCATGTCTCACTAGTAACAATCCTTTCTTGGAATCAAGCATGTTAAACCACTTTAGCACCTTTTCCAAGTATAGACTTTGGGATAAACCAATTATTCTTTTCGCTCTATACCTATAGATGCGAATCCCAAGAATATAGGTTGCCTCCCTTAAGTCTTTCATGGAGAATGTATTTGACAACCATATCTTTACATTTGTCAACATACCTGTGTCATTACCCATCAACAGTATGTCATCCACATATAAGACAAGGAAAGTGATAGCACTGTTACTAACCTTCTTATATACACATGGCTCATCCTCATTTTTTATAAAACCAAAGGATTTAATGGCTTCATCAAAACGGATGTTCCAACTCCTCGAAGCTTGCTTCAACCCATAAATGAATCACTTTAGCTTGCATACCTTGGAACCATCTTGGGATTCAAAACCCCTAGGTTGTTCCATGAAAATGTTTTCTGCAATGTATCCATTGAGAAAAGCTGTTTTGACATCCATCAGCCAAATCTCATAATCATAGTATGCAGTTATTGCTAATAGAATCCTAATTGACTTAAGCATGGCAACAGGTGAGAAAGTCTCCTCATAGTCGATTCCTTGCCTTTGGCGAAACCCTTTTGCTACTAGCCTTACTTTATAGGTCTCTACCTTTCCATCAGAACCAATTTTCTTCTTGAAAACCCATTTGTTCCCTATAGGTACAATACCTTCAGGTGGGTCAATAAGATCCCAAACTTAATTCTTATACATGGAATCAATCTCGGATTTCATAGCATCAATCCATTTTAAAGAGTCTATATCTGATATAGCTTCTTCATAGGTGAGTGGATCATTTCCATGATCTACTTCTTCATGAGGAGACAACTCTTGTTCTTCTTCATGAAGGAAACCATATCTCACTGCTGGGTGAGATACCTTGGTTGTTCTACGAGGAACAGCTGTAGATGTTTCATCAATGGATATAGGTTGACTAGATGGATCTATATCCATCTGATCTGTTGATTGGTCAGAATTCTCCAATTCCAACTCTATTTACCTTCCTTTGCCTCTTTCTTGAACAAACTGTTGTTCAAAAAATGCGGCATCTCTACTTATCACAACCTTTTATGAAGTAGGCAAATAAAAATAATATCCAAAACTATGTTTTGGATATCCAACAAATCAACCTTTTTCTGACTTGGTTTATAATTTATCAGTGTTCAGCTTTTTGATATAAGTTGGACAACCCCAAATCTTTACATGCTTAAGACTTGGTTTTTTCCATGCCATATCTCATAAAGTGTGGAAGAAACTAATTTTGATGGAATCCTATTCAGAATATACAAAGCTGATTCTAATGCAAATCCGCAAAAGGAGATTGGCATATCAGTATAGCTCATCATACTACGTACCATATTCAATGGGGTACGATTTCTCCTTTCAGATACGCCATTCAGCTGTGGCGTTCCTGGAGGAGTCAGCTAGGAAACAATGCCATGCTCTCTCAAGTATTCATCAAATTCAGTACTAAAATATTCACCTCCATGATCTGATCGAAGAGCTTTAATACTCTTTCCTGTTTGATTTTCTACTTCAGATTTAAATTCTTTGAACTTTTCAAAGGATTCATGTTTGTATTTCATCAAATACAAATACCCAAACCTTGATTTATCATCAATAAAGGTAATATCTCTTTGAATTGATGAGAGATGAAGAGGAAGAGAGAGAGAGCTTCAAAATGGCATGACAAAGGAGTGTGGCTGCTGGTTGTATTTTTCTTTTTCATAACAAAACTTATATAGCTAGGTTAACACATTAAACCCTTGCCACATGTCACCCTTTGATTAGCTCTAGGTTTAAGTGACCCAATCACATTGTGCCAAGTGTCAAACCTATATTTAATCTTGATTTTAATCATCTTACATGATTAAAAAAAGATTTGGCAAGCTTATGTGTAATCCCATGTGTCACCATCTCATGATGCCACGTGTCATACTGCGAAATGACCAAAATGCCCCTATGTCTTAATTTTGATTTCTTAACCCAAAATAATTATTTCTCTTCTAATCAATTTATATCAAATATAAATTAATTAATTAATCTCTATTAATTAATTTCTCATTAATTAAATTCATATTTAAACACTTTAAATATAAATTTAACTTATACTATACATCCAATAATCTAGATTTGGTTTCAAGTCATGCTAGGGACTTTGCAATCTAATTGCAAACCAAACCTATTTGATTAATCAATTAAACTCTTTAATTAATTAATTAAATCATATTTAATTAGGTGATAACTTGTGTATGTGTGTAACTTACTAGGCTCATCACTAATTGGCAATGAGATATGATATCAACTCTTAATATCATCAGAACTCTTTCTTACCATAAATGATTTCTCTAAATCATTTTATGCAGCTCATAGACCATGGTTAACACCTAGCATAGTATGCCATGGACACCCAATTAGTAATAAGATTTACCTTAAATGAACCTATAATCATATGTTATCATGCACTAGAATCTCTCTGTTACAAAATCCCAACTCAAGCTAGAGTCATGGTTTATATCAAACTCCATTTGCTATGAATATTATGTTCTCTTTTAATTCCAGTTCTTGATTAAAAAGATTTTCTCATCAGAAACTCTTTTTTGAATAAATCTATCTGTACTGGCCAGGAACTTGAAACATCAAGAACAATTAAATGAACATAGGATTTTATCTCTATTTACTTAGAGGAACAGATTCCATCTTGATCAACACCTACCTCCATATATAACTAGTAGGAGCCAACACATGCCCATATACCCATACACAGTAGGTATGAAAGCAGTATCAAACTCAAACTACCTGTATACAAGATAACTATACTATCTCAGGTCTAAAGATTATATGCACTGATATGATTTATGACAAAACATTGACAAGAGTAAACTCCATGTGCTTGTCATAAGTGTCACTGGTTCGGCCTACTTATCATTTATAAGTACCTATCATGTTTGTCATATGGCATGAGACTCACCATTCCATCTTATTTATATCTCATATAAATAACTTGGGAACAAACATGAATACAATTTTTTTGGATAAGTCATGTCCTTATTATGAAGTATCCTCGATTGTGAACCTATTTATGATACTTTGTGCTAGAAATAATGCCACTCATATTCTTAACAACTTAAGAATAATATTTCTAACAAAATATTAATGGACCTTTTCTATTACACATAAATATCTTCCGTAAACAGAAAAGTGGAAATGCCTTTTATTAATAAAAATATGTACAAGATACATACTAAATGATATGCTCTAGGGCATACTACTAACAATTACCCCTGCCATTTGTCTGAAAAATTGGGTCATTTGCTGAAACATAACCTGTGGAGGCTGTGTAGGCTCTGTTGGAGCTGGTGGATCAGGTTCTCCCCTACCCTCAGTTTCAGCTACTGTAGGTGGAGCATGACTCTCCACTTCCTCCTCAACTGCCCTCTAAGATATGGGGTCCATATCCTAATCAAAATAAGAAAAATAAATAGATCTGCATTAGTGTCACCTCGACTCTTGCAAATGCAATGCATGGTATAGACTCGATCTAGACCTAGAAATGCCTAAACCATGCTCTGATACCACTAAATGTGACACCCCTTACCCGTCTATAGTATAGCCGAGCAAGATATGCCATATAGTGTACCGGAACACCCTATTTTATCTCAATTATTTTTATCCTTCCTTAACTTATTTCTTCATGGTTATGAAGTGCAATTTGTGAAATTTAACTCATTTAAGTCATTTATTGAAATTATAAATTTATTTGAGTAATTGAAAATTTTATAGAAAATTCGACAGAGTACCGGTTAAAAATGGAGAAAACAGTTCTTCGGAACCTGTGAAAACACTTCCAATACATTTCCCATCATTCTCAAACTCCATTATATCAATATAATCTTAATATTTCTCAACCATTTTCCAGAAATTCTTCTATTTATCATTCATTCATTTCACATGATAATCATGTACAAATCATAAATAAATACTAAATTTTCATTTACAAACACAAATTACAAATATTTGCATTAATACAAAAATATAATACATGTGTTTCAATTATATATGAGAAAATAAAAGTTTAATTACAAAATACAAATAGTACAAAATACCAAAATGGGACCTAGTGTCCTACCAATGCACTGAAGTCTGTGGGCTGACACGGACACTATGCAGAACTGTGAACGGCCTCACCCAGTCTGTGGTCTACTGAGCTCTCTGTCAGTCTCTCCAAAACCTATGCATGGCAAAAAGTAATACGCTAAGCAATAATGCTTAGTGGTGCCAATAATAAAATAAAAAGGGCTAAAAAGAAATAAACATGCAGTATATATATTAATGTCTCATGCAGACAAATTTTTTGTAGTTATTTGTAGTCTATTTATTTAGTACTTGTTATATCAATTATTTCATTAAATTTATCCACTTCCATTTTTAGTTGCCCAAGTAACCTATACTGGATGACTGGACTGGATAAACGGGTAAACTGGTACTGGGTACCACGTACCTCGGGCCGTCACACTATCGGTCACGTATGTATCTCCTGGTGTGCAATAGAACAACTAATGAGCTATAATAATTATTAGGCACAAGGCCAAGTATCACCATAATATTAGAATGGCTAAAAGCTATAAAATCACAAAATGGCATAATGCCATGTGCAGTACTGCTAACTGAACCTTATTGGCATGCCAACCTATCCAAACCAATCTTACTAGGTGTACTAGGGCACATTACAAAGTTATTGATTGAATTTTCATGCTTTACATGTAAGGTTACTATTCATTTTACTATTTAGGTCAAATTATTGACTTTCCAATGCATAATAGCTACATGAGTCCTAATCACGTAAATTTACCACATTTTGGTTCCCAAAAGTATTGGCATTAGTTACCAATTCATACTTCTAACCAATGGAGAATAAATTAGAAATTTCAATTTTGGGAACTAGAGTTCACTGTTCCATTAGGCCATTCTACAGTGAGAATTTAGCCAAATGTTCTTCATCAAAGTTGTTTCTTATTGTGTCTAGTTACATTTTACTTTTGAATCACCCCATTTGGAGTTTTCTAGCTCAAGTTATGGTTATTTCACATAATTGGTCAGATTGCCTTTACCCAGAATTTCTGGGCAATTTTTGGATATGGGCAATTTTTGTACACTAATTATAGGTGAGTTTTTGGACAGGTTATGGTCAAAATTTGAGTTTGTTTTTTTCATGAAAGTTGTAGAGCTATATCTTAGCTTTCTATCAGTATAAAATTTAGGTCAATTGGAGCTTTCTACACTGAGTTATGACCAAATGAATGAACACTGTTCATTTGGTCATTTTCTAGGGACAGCATATTGGTCACCCAAATTAGGTCAATTTTTAGAGCCACTTAGGTTGCTTTTCTAGGCAAGGTTCCTTCACCAAAATTGTGGCATTATGTATCTAGTTTCACCTCCATTTAGCCTTGCACCAATTGGAGCTACACAAGTTCAGTTAAGGCTCACCAAACACACTGGACTCCAAGAGTCCAGAATGCAGCACATAAGGCAACCTACCCTTTCCAACATTCAATTACTCAATTCACTTTATATTAAGTTAAAAACTTACCAAATGGTCACTAATTGACCTTTAAAAATGTTCCTACACCATTATAGGAGCAAAACCTCAATTTGCTCAAAACCCTAAGTTCTCAATCTCTCCACTCTTCCATTAACTTATAATTCAATGTGCTAAGTGTTAAGTTTATATCAAGGGTAGCTTATATAATCATTTAATCCAAAAAAAAATCATCAAGGCCCTAATAAGTCCATGGCTGCTAAAATTTGTAAAAATTCATCATGCAAATTTTGTTTAATTCCACTCAATTTTCTCACTCAATTCCTACTCCAAATAAGGTATACACAATATTTCTAGAAGGGATTGGCACTAACCTTGTTGGAGCTAACTCCCAAGCTTGCAAAAACTTCATTTTCCTTCTTCTTTTTACTGGCTAAAGAGAGTTTAAGAGGTGAGGAAGAGGTTTTTTGAAGCAAGCTTAAAATTTTATGGTGGTTTATCAAGAATTTCTAGTGAGAAGTTTGATCAACAATGGTGAGAGGAGTGAGAGGAAGAAGCTGGCTGAATGAGGAAGATAGGTAGCAGAATTTTGTTTTCATTTTTACCTCATTTCATTTGTGTTTATCTCTTTTTAATTGGCTTGTCAATTTCCCATTGGTTAGAATTTATAATTTGTTGGAAATTTTTTTTTATGCGTTATGACATAATTGCTTATGTAATAATTCAGTTTACATTTTCTTTTCTTTTCTCATTTCTTTTACTCATTTTTAATTATTTTCTCACAAATATTAATTCATATTTTATGTCATAATAATTATTTAGTTAACTGGACAAGTTAGCCAAAAATCATCTCTGAAGGTGAAATGACCAAAATGCCCTCCGTTTGGCTTATTGAGCCAAAATCATCTGTACCAATCTAAAACTTTTTCTAAGCATTTTCTTGGCATTCTAATGCCATCGAAACCTCAATGGCTCTTCTCTGGAGTCTCAAAAATTATCTAATTAATTTTCTCTCAGGTTTAGGGCTCCTAGCTGTGAGGACCGCAACTTACCACTGGGTTACCCATTGCTAAGGCACTGGCTCGTTTAACTTGGTTATATTTTATTTCTAAAATTTTTCCTAAATTTTTCTTATTATTATTTGAGTTAATTATGGCTCCTCGCATTAGTTTAAATATTTTTCCAGACGTTCTAGCTATCCAGACCGACACCGGTTACCTGAACAGTAGAATGTATGGAATTGCTACAATGAGGGTGTTACAATGAGAAACTTACATCTAACCTCTAATAAGAGGAGAATCTAAGCATGTGCACGTACCATGGTAATCAAAACAAAGCTAACTTTAGTATCTCCTCAACAAATAAGGAACAGTTAATAACCTAGTCAAGCATCTATAGTGAGATGTAAAACACATCATGAATCTCTTTGTCCTTTTTGTGAGCATAAATCACAATACAATTCAATTCAAAGTCAATTCCAATATCCAATAATTTTTTATGCCCATCACAATTCAAAACATATTTAATCTATTTCCTATGTTAAGTATAAACCATTTTTCAAATCAAATTTTCCATGTAAACCTTGTAAACGTATTTCAATCAAAATTTTTCCGAAGCCAGTTTCATTCAATTCATAACAAAATAAAATCATAATTAATTTTATTTTCCAAAACTAAACTCATTCATACAATAACACATTTCAATAATCATTGAAATAAATTCAATAATTAGTAAACATAATACATAAAGAAACTAAAATCATTTAATCAAATAAAATATGCAAAACATGAACAATTTAAAACTAGTTGTGCACAAACCTCTTTTGTTAACTCAATTTACTCCAATTTTTCATTTTTCCTTCGAAGATCCCTTTCCAATTGAAACACATAAATTAAAAGTGCTTCAGCATCCATTCAATCCATTTCTAATAATTAATTCCAATAATTTCTTTGTAGACTTATCCTACTCATTATGGTTCTTTACATTTTTGTGTATAGTGACACTATTCAAGTTAAAATGATGAGTTTTTCCTTCTAAATAGGTTTATTAACTCTAATTGCACCCACATACCACATTTTAGGTGTCAAATTTGTTGACATTGATTGCCAATTAAATTTCCAAACTACCTAAGTAAAATCCCAATAATTCAGTTTTGGGTCACAAGTTTCTACTATTCCATTGGTCTGGTTACTATGAGAATTTGGCAAAATGTCCTTCATCAAAGTTGTTCCTTATTGTCTTATCTTTAATTTGCTTTTTGAATCACTCCATTTGGAATTTTGTAGCTCAAGTTATGCCTATTTTTCTAAGGCTAGCCGGATTAGTCTAAACCCAGATTCTGGGTACCAAATTTGGTTCTGGCAGTTTTGAGCAACCAACTTTGGTTGACAATTTGACTTAGTTATGGGCAGAATTTGGGTTTGTATTCTTCATGAAAGTTGTAGTACTATGTCATAGCTTTCTAATGGTTCAAAAATCAGGTCATTTGGACCTTCCTAGACTAAGTTATGGCCAAATGAACAAAATTTTGGTCATTTCTGTACAGTGGCAGTGTACCTTACCCAGATTTGACCTAATTTTACACCACTTTATGTTCAGTTTTATGGCATAGTTTCTTCACCAAAATTGTTGCATTATGTCTTAATTTTCATTTCCAATTAGTCTCACACCAATTGGAGATCCCAATTTCTAGTTATACCTATTTGAATGGGTAAGGGTCAAGCTGTCCAGAATTGAACATCACACATTCAATCTCATTTCAACTTTAACCATTCAAACACATTCTAAATTAACCAATTAACCATTTTAAACCTCACTTAGGTCAAAGTACATTAATTTACCAAATTCTCAAATTTTCCCCCCAAAACCCTAAGGGTCAAGAACCCTAATTTTCCATTAATTAAATTCATGTAATTAAAATGCATACTTCACATTTCTACGCTCATTCAAGCATGTTTACATAGTTAATTTCATCAAAATCACTCAAATTTCCCTTCTCACAAACATGGCCGAAATTCATGGGGTCCCTCATGTGCATGATTTTCATGGTTCTTAGCATAAATTCATCAATTTCCTACTTGATTCAAGTATCTAACTCATAAAATAGAAAGATTTTAAAGGAAAATCACTAACCTTTTAATGTAGTTTTTCAATCTTCAAATCTCTTTAACTTTTCCTTCAATTTACATCTCCAAGCTTCTTTTCAAAACTCAAACATAAGATCTAATCAAAGAAACTAGGGTAATTATGGTGGAATTTAGGGTTTCAAAAGCTTGGGATTAAGTTTCAATGGTGGTTAGTGAGAGAAATGAAAGAGAGGAGAGAGAGGGGATAGGCCAGCCATGAAGAAGAAGGGAATGAAAATGGCTTTTTAATTTTTTTTTATCTCTTTATTGACTTGGTCAAATAATGATTTAAATGAAAATTATTTATGACCTCATGCTTAGGTCATTAGGGTGATGTCATTATTCCTATTTTAATTTCTTTTCTTTTCCTTTCTTTTTCTCCACTTCTTCAATTTAATTCTATATTTCAAAATTTTCATTTATCAGCTTTTATTGGACAATTAGGTCATGAGTCACCTCTAGGAGTGAATTGACCAATTTTCTCCTCACCGGTCTAATCCGGTTTACCAATAATTTTGTGTTTCTTTCTGAACCCTGGCCTAATTATTTAATTTAGTTCTCCACATTTTTCTGCAATTTTCTTATTTCCCCTAGCTTCACAATTTTTCCTAGGACTACGGTGTCATAATGTCCCATAAAAAATAGGGTTACAATTGACCTCTGTAACATCCTCCCTGTACGTATTCTATACGTTCTGTCGCTCCGGTGACCTAATGTCAGTCTGGGCAAGCTAGGGTGTCTGAAATTACTCTTCGATGATAGTAAACAGACATATACTGATGAAATAAATAAAAATAAAATACAAGAAAATTAAAGAAAAATAAAAGAGAGAAAGTGAAACTAGGTTAAACGAGCCAGTGTTGCAGCGATGGGTAATCGCACCGGAAAGTTACGGCGAAGGCAATTGCCGACCCTGGGACCACGGGGAAAACTCGAAATTAAATTTTGAGACATAATTAAAGACTTATTGAAGTGTAATTGACATTAGAAATGTTAAAGAAAACTAATAAATTAGTACAAAGAAAAACAAAAAATCGAAAAACAGACAAAAATCGGTGTTACCAAAAAATTAAGAATACAACCCGAAGAGGGGTACTTTAGTCAATTGACAACTAGAGTTTCTTTTTGACCTCAATGTCCATTAAAAATAAGTGATATTACACTTTGAAAATGTCATAAAAAATTAAAATGTGGTACATTATATTAATAGTGAAAGAAATGAGGCATAAAAAGAAAATTGTGAAATTTTAAATCATTAAATATTAAATTATTGTTTAGTGCTCCACTAACCTTAAAATATGGGATATATAAAAGCTGAATTGGGCAGAATTTAATCATCTTCAACCTTCCATAAAAACCAGCCGAAACTCTCACCATGGAAGAACTCCATAGCCGA
This sequence comes from Hevea brasiliensis, assembly GCF_030052815.1. Classification (NCBI taxonomy): domain Eukaryota; kingdom Viridiplantae; phylum Streptophyta; class Magnoliopsida; order Malpighiales; family Euphorbiaceae; genus Hevea; species Hevea brasiliensis. Next base: position 70,952,406 of record NC_079502.1, on the reverse strand, counting down.
CCATGGAAGGACCACCATGCAATCATGTTCTAGCCATCCTTTCTCACTAGTGTCTTCATTAAAGCTTATACACTCAACTTGAGGAAGCTATTGGTAGTAAGAAGGAAGGGATTTAGTGAGTTTTTAGCAAGCTCCAAAAGAAGTAAGTGTCCAATTCCTTCTCCTTCCTTTAGTAAAAATGGCGTTTAGGTTGAGGAATGTTGTTTGGTGAAGAAACTTTGTTGAATTGTTGAGTAAGTGGATGGAGCCATTTTTGACAACCATGAAAGCTTGATTTGTTTGAGTTTTTCTTACCTCTAACAAATGGGAATTAAGGTTGATTAACTCAAATTGAAGTTGTAGCAAGTTAATGCCCATGAATTTAAGGGTTTAAAAGGGGACTTTGATACCTTAGTAAACTGCCATGTTTGGTAGCCTTTAACCTCATGAAATAGTGTGTAAATTTATGAAATTTATTGATGAATTATGATGGTGTTGAATTGGGGGCAGTATGTGTAATTGCCATGGAATGTATGTGTAATTTAGGTGTTGATATATATTGAATTTGGGTTGAATTAAATGTTGAACATTAACGGTGTATGATGTGCATTGAGCACATGAGTGTTCTACCAAAATTACTTTGTTGGAATTGTGTTGAATATATATAAAATGAATGAATATTGAATTATTGGGAGGAGGAGAATTGTTAAATTGGGAGTTTGATTTTCATATGCAGGTTGTGTATTATTGGCAGTACCTAAATTAGGTTATAAGTGCAAAATGGTAACTCTAATTGGTATGATGCCAATTGAAGGTGAAACTAGACATAAAATAGGCTAACTTTCATATAGAAATGGTGCCGAAATTCTTTCCAGAAACTGACCTAATCCGAAATTGCAACTTTGAGAACCCAGAATTTGACCATATGAACAGTAGTCATTCAATTGACCATAACTCACTCAAAACAGGTCCAAATGACCTGAAATTTATATTAATGGAAAGCTTAGACATAGAGCTAAAACTCTTATGAAGATATCAAAGCCTAGAAATGACTAGAACCAAGTCAAATTGCTTGCCCAATTTAGGGTACTAAATTTGCCAGAATTGAATTTAACCTAAAAATGACCTAAAATTGCATTGAAAATGCAATCTGTCCAGCTTTAGTAAATTAATCATATCTTGGTCTATACAACTCATAATGACATGAAATCAGTGGTAAAAATTCAATAAGACATAGACCTATAAATTTGCTTCTTTGACCAGAAACTAAAAACCAAGGAAAATAGAACATTTAGCTAGATCAATCTAACATACTAAAATTGAAATTTTGACATTATCCTGCAATAAGTCTTAGAAATAAAATTCGCAATAAATGCCAACTTGTGATAATTGTAAATTGTACTATATTGGCGTCATAATGAAATGCAAATTGTGACATGTTGATACTAGAAGCAACCTATCCATGATGTATAAAAAGGGTCAACGTTTTTGTTGACTAGTGAAAGGCATAATGACCTATGAGCCCTAAAAAATAAAGAATTAAATATTGAAGTTTGTAAATGCCCTAGTATTGCCTAGTTGACTAGTTTGGATAGATTGATATGCCAATAGATACTGATAGCTATACGGATTTTAATAGCCTATAGCTATGCGGATTATGTTTTTAATAGCCTATGGTTATACGGATTATGTTATTATACTCAGCTTATTACCTGATTGATTACATGGCTTCTTAGCCCCACTGTTTGCACACCGGGAGATACTTTATGACCGTTGGTGTGACGGCCCGAGGTACTAGGTACCCAGTGCTATTTTAACCGTTTATCCAGTCTGGTCAGTGTATAGGCTTATACGGGCAGTTAATTTAAGTATTATTAAATTCAGACAGTTAAATTAAGTTTATTGACATACAGTACAACTAAAGTACGCAAAAATAAAATTTTAGCAAATAAAAGTAGAAATAGTAATAAAAGAATAATCTTATTAAAGATTACAGAAAAATGAATCTGTAATACAGAAAAACTAGTCTGTAACAAATGTTGACATGAACAGTGTGAAATTAAAAATCTTACTACGGATCACTGAAATCTTAGTCTACAAAGATACTGACACTAAAATTGCATAAGTAATTATTTATTTTATTTTAGAATATTTTTCTTTTATAATTGGCACCACTAAGTAGAATTGCTTAGCGCATTGCTTTTGTAACACGTAGGTATTGGAGACATTATTGAGAAGCCCAACCAACCTACGACAAGGTGAGACATCAGATCTGCATAGAAGTCTAGAGTCATCTACACTGCATTGCATGGTAGGAACTTAGGTGCATTTTGTATTATGTATTTTTTACAGTTTTGAGACCTTGCCACTTACTTGTAAAATCATGAATTATGTACTATTTATATATGTTGTAATTAAATAAAATTGAGTATCTCTTTATGTATTTGAAAATTTTATGGACTGTATAGGACTATGAGATTAATGTGAATGTGATGAAATATTGAGAAATATTGAATGTGAATAAATGGGATTATTATATTGAACTACTTTTAACAGGTATAGAAGGACTATTTGTCCAAAATACAGACGGCACTTTGCCAGATTTATGTTAAAAATTATGCAACACCGATTTTATTAACATATAAAATAATAAACAATCATGATGTGAATTTCACACAATGGGTTCTTAAACCCAATTGAGTATTCAGAAAATAAGATAATCACAGACTAGGTGCTCCAGCACGCCGTGTGGCACACCTTGCTCGGCTACACTGTAAATGGGTGAGGGGTGTTACATTTAGTGGTATCAGAACACAGTTTAGGCATTTCTAGACGTAGATAGATTGCATACCATGCATTGCATTTGTAAGTATTAAGATGACTCTAATACAGATCTTTTGATTGGTTATTTTGATCAGAATATGGACCCAGAATCGCAAAGGACAATAGAGAAAGAAGTAGAAAGTCTTAATCCGACTGAGAGTAATGTTAGAGACAGGGAAAACCCTACTCCATTAGTGCAAGAGGTGCCTGCACAACCCCAACAGGCCTTGTTTGAGCAGATGATTGAGTACTTTAAACAGATGACTAGGGTAATTCCACCACCACAGCCTCAGCAGAAGTCACCTGTGGGAATGGTCAGAAAATATAGAGCTGTAGATTTTAATGGCAGAAAAGAAGATGTTTCTACAACTGTAGAGTATTGGTTAGAAAGGACTCAAAGAGTCTTGCAGCAATTACATTGCACACCAGAACAGAGCTTGGAATGTGCAGTTTTACTATTACAAGAAGCTACCTATCGATGATGGGATGGTATAACTACAGTGGTGCCGCTAACCAAGGTGACTTGGAATTTCTTTCTGATAGAATTCAGAAAGGAATATATTAGCTGTGCTCATAAGAAGAAATGAATAGGAGTGGCAATTAGCAAAAGAGAGTATTTGGCTAGCCTAGTCATAAGAGGTCAAGAGAACCTTTAAGTCAGACATCTGATCAGAGTAAAAGACAAAGGCCCAGGCCTATACCTAGAATAGGTTAATCAGAGACACCAGTAATGAGTGCACTGGGACTGGCAAAAAAATGTGACCATTGTAAAAAGTGGCATAAAGGTGAATGTTAGGGGTTGACTGGAGCTTGTTATAAATGTGGAGCCATGGACCATCGTGTGAAAAATTATCCTAAGGGGAAATTGCCATAGATACGGATAGAGAAATTACCTCCCACTACACAGAGTGACAGTAGTTTGGAGGGATCTGAGGCAACAGGGAGTACTATGAAGCTTGCAATTGAGACTGTAGGAGGATCAGAGGCAAGAGTAACATCACCTGCAAATGTTACCCAAGCCAGAGAAGAGTAAGATATTTCATATTGGAAAGTTGAGGTAAAGTATTTGTTCTTTATGATATTATAGACCTATGTATTATTAAATAAAGGAGTTCAAATGGATAAATCTGAATAATATATTTTAGTTATTAACCATTAGACCACAGTATGATGGGTAATAGGATCTGATTTCTGAAACTTGAGCTAAAATGGTAAGTATTATTAACTGATAAAATTTGAGTGAATTTTAAGAAGATAGTAACCATAGTGTAATGAAAGTCACTTAAGAATGTTAAGTTGAGCAGAATAGTAAAAATTAAAAGGTAAATCAGCTCTAAAAAGTGAAGTCAAGAAAGATAAGATGTTAGAAGATCTGATATATTGGGATATACCGTGGTAACCACACAATATTCTAGATGTTTGTATTGTAAGCTACAGATTACAATACCGCTTAGCACTATTGTATAGAGCTACGTATTTCTGATAGTAAATCAAAATAAGGATAAAATTATAAAACTAAGACTAGTGAGACAGATTAAAGAAAAAGTAAAGTATTATAATACGAAAAAGCTAAAAGACAAGGAGATAGCGGTCCCTCGATTATTTACACTAGGTAAATTTTGAAGACGAAATTTTTATTTAGAGGGGAAGAGTTGTAACATCCTCTCTGTACGTATTCTATACGTTCTGTCGCTTCGATGACCTAATGTCAGTCTGGGCAAGTCAGGGTGTCTGAAATTACACTTCGGTGATAGTAAACAAACAAATACTGATGAAATAAATAAAAAGAAAATACAAGAAAAATTAAAGAAAAATAAAAGAGAGAAAGTGAAACTAGGTTAGACGAGCCAGTATTGCAACGATGGTTAACCGCACCGGGAAATTACGGCGAAGGCAATTGCCGACCACGAGACCGCAGGGAACCCTCGAAATTAAATTTCGAGACATAATTAAAGACTTATTGAAGCGTAATTGACATTAGAAATGTCAAAAAAAAAATAAATTAGTATAAAGAAAAATAAAAAATCCAGAAATAGATAAAAATCGGTGTCACCAAAAAATCAAGAATACAATCCGAAGAGGGGCATTTTAGTCAATTGACACCTAGAGTTGCTTTTTGACCTTAATGTCCATTAAAAATAAGTGATATTACACTTTGAAAATGCCATAAAAAATTAAAATATGGTACATTACATTAATAGTGAAAGAAATGAGGCATAAAATGTAAATTGTAAAACTTTAAATTATTAAACATTAAATTATTGTTTAGTTCTCTACTATCCTTAAAATATGGGACATATAAAAGCTGAATTGGGCAGAATTTAATCATCTTCAACCTTCCACAAAAACCAGCCAAAACTCTCACCATGGAAGAACTCCATAGCCAACCATGGAAGGACCACCATGCAATCATGTTCTAGCCATCCTTTCTCACTAGTGTCTTTATTAAAGCTTATACACTCAACTTGAGGAAGCTATTGGCAGCAAGAAGAAGGGATTTAGTCAGTTTTTAAAAAGCTCCAAAAGAAGTAAGTGTCCAATTCCTTCTCCTTCCTTTAGTAAAAATGGTGTATAGGTTGAGGAATGTTGTTTGGTGAAGAAACTTTGTTGAATTGTTGAGTAAGTGGATGGAGCCATTTTCGACAGCCATGAAAGCTTGATTTGTTTGAGTTTTTCTTACCTCTAATAAATGGGAATTAAGGTTGATTAACTCAAATTGAAGTTGTAGCAAGTTAATGCCCATGAATTTAGGGGTTTAAAAGGGGACTTTGATACCTTAGTAAACTGCCATGTTTGGCAGCCTCTAACCTCATGAAATTGTGTGTGAATTTATGAAATTTATTGATGAATTATGATGGTGTTGAATTGGGGGCAGTATGTGTAATTGCCATGGAAGTATATGTGTAATTTAGGTGTTAATGTATATTGAATTTGGGTTGAATTAAATGTTGAACATTAACGGTGTATGATGTGCATTGAGCACTTGAGTGTTCTACCTAAATTGCTTTGCTGGAATTGTGTTAAATATATATAGAAGTGACATGAATGAATATTGAAATATTGGGAAGAGGAGAATTGTCAAATTGTAAGTGTGATTTTCATATGCAGGTTGTGTATTGTTGGCAGTACCTAAATTAGGTTATAAGTGTAAAATGGTGACTCTAATTGGTATGATGCCAATTGGAGGTGAAACTAGACATAAAATAGGCTAACTTTCATATAGAAATGGTGCCGAAATTCTGTCTGGAAACTAACCTTAAAACTGACCTAATTCGGAATTGCAACTTTGAGAACTCAGAATTTGACCATATGAACAGTAGTCATTCAATTGGCCATAACTCACTCAAAGCAGGTCCAAATGACCTGAAATTTATATTAATGGAAAGCTTAGACATAGAGCTATAAATCTTATGAGACACCAAATCCTAGTAATGACCATAACCAAGTCAAATTGCTTGCCCAAGTTAGGGTACTAAATCTACCAGAATTGAATTTGACCTAAAAATGACCTAAAATTGCATTGAAAATGCAATCTGTTCAGCTTTAGTAAATTGACCATATCTTGATCTATACAACTCAGAATGACATGAAATCAGTAGCAAAAATTCAATAAGACATACACCTATAAATTTGCTTTGACCAGAAACTAAAAACCAAGGGAAATAGAACATTTAGCTAGATCAATCTAGCATACCAAAACTGAAAAATTGACAATATCATGCAATAAGTCTTAGAAATAAAATTTGCAATAAATACCAACTTGTAATAATTGTAAATTGTACTATATTGGCATCATAATGAAATGCAAATTGTGACATGTTGATACTAGAATCAACCTATCCATGATGTATAAAAAGGGTGTAACGATTGGGATCCAACCACTAGAGGAATTGTCCGCTTTGGCCATAAACCTCGCGATTTTGTCCCATAGGTGGAATAGAGAACTTCCCAGGAGGTCACCCATCCTAGGATTTCTCTCAAGCGAGCACGCTTAACCTTAGAGTTCTTCCAACTCTCCAGGCCATTCCACCTATGGGACAAAACCGTGAGGCTTATGGCCAAAGCAGACAATTCCTCTAGTGGTTGGAGCCCGACCGTTACAATTGGTATCAGAGCCACTCGTGTGTCCTCTTGGCCGATGGTGGGGCAAACCTCAGTGAGGACACTGAGTCCCGAAAGGGGGGGAGAAAGGTCCCTTAAGCAAATCCCACATCGGCAAAGCACGGAGATGGTCTTGGGTTCAAAAAGTAATGATATGTAAAATGGGGGAACTAATCACTAGAGGCGCCTTTTCGTGGAATGGCCTAGAGAGTTGGAAGAACTCCAGGGTTAAGCATGCTCGCTTGAGAGAAATCCTAGGATGGGTGACCTTCTGGGAAGTTTTGCATTCCACTTATGGGATAAAATCGTGAGGCTTATGGCCAAAGCGGACAATTCCTCTAGTGGTTGGAGCCCGATCGTTATAATTGGTATCAGAGCCGCTCGCGTGTCCTCTTGGGTGATGGTGGGGCAAACCTCAGTGAGGACGCTAAGTCCTAAAAGGGGGGGAGAAAGGTCCCTTAGGCAAATCCCACCTCAGCAAAGCACAGAGATGGTCTTGGGTTCAAAAAGTAATGATATGTAAAATGGGGGAACTAATCACTAGAGGCGCCTTTTGGTGGAATGGCCTGGAGAGTTGGAAGAACTCCAGGGTTAAGCGTACTCGCTTGAGAGAAATCCTAGGATGGGTGACCTCCTGGGAAGTTCTCCATTCCACCTATGGGATAAAACCGTGAGGCTTATGGCCAAAGCAGACAATTCCTCTAGTGGTTGGAGCTCGATCGTTACAAAGGGTCAACGTTTTTGTTGACTAGTGAAAGGCATAATAATTTATGAACCCTAAAAAATAAAGAATTAAATATTGAAGTTTGTAAATGCCCTAGCATTGCCTAGTTGATTAGTTTGGATAGGTTGGCATGCCAATAGGTACTGACAGCTGTACGAATTTTAATAGCCTATGGCTATACGGATTTTAATAGCCTATGGCTATACGGATTATGTTATTATACTCAGCTTATTGCCTGATTGATTACATGGCTTCTTAGCCCCACTGTTTGTACACTGGGAGATACTTTGTGACCGATGGTGTGACGGCCTAAGGTACTAGGTACCCAGTGTTATTTTAATCATTTATCTAGTCTGGTCAGTGTATAGGCTACACGGGCAGTTGATTCAAGTATTATTAAATTCAGACAGTTAAATTAAGTTTATTGACATACAGTACAACTAAAGTACGCAAAAATAAAATTTTACCAAAAAAAAGTAGAAACAATAATAAAAGAATAATCTTATTAAATATTACAGAAAAACTAATCTGTAACAAATGTTGACATGAATAGTGTGAAATTAAAAATCTTACTACAGATCACTGAAATCTTAGTCTACAAAGATACTAACACTAAATTGCATAAGTAATTATTTATTTTATTTTAGAATATTTTTCTTTTATAACTGGCACCAGTAAGCAGAATTGCATAGCGCGTTGCTTTTGTAACGCGTAGGTATTGGAGACATTACTGAGAAGCCCAGCCGACCTACGACAGGGTGAGACATCAGATCTGCCCAGGAGTCCAGAGTCACCTGCACTGCATTGCATGGTAGGACCTTAGGTGCATTTTATACTATGTATTAGTGTCTAAACATGGTAGAACCAAGTGAGAACTAGTGTCTCTACCAGGCTATGGGGGATGGTCTTTCACCATTCATATGCATCCCCTTGGAGAAGTGATACTGAATATTTGAACTTTAACTCTTCAGCACACTGTAGTTTTTTAAAAACTTGTTCCATCCTCTCTAACCACTATTCTGCTTCCAGTGGATCCACTATTCCTTTGAATTCGGTAGCCCTAAATTTCATTAGTTTTTCATATTGTCGAGCCGGGGGCTGTGGTTGTGCTGCAGGTGCTTGCATATGAGCTTGTGGTGGAACATTTCCCACCATTTGTTGAAAGAACGTAGTCGTCTGCTGTGCAAACTGAGCAAAACTGGGGTGCTTGAGGAGGAGCTAGAGTGGCTGACCCACTCACGTTATGGAGTGCTGGGGCTTCTCCTTGGGCCTCAGCCTCGACAGATTGCTCTACGGAATGATCTCCCTCTTCCATTCTGTTTTCCACAATTTCTACTTCCTGAGATCAAACACAAGGAGGTTGACCTCCATTAGTGTATATTCATGATGTAAATATGTCATATGTATCAATTTAGGACACTTGAGCAGTCGTACTTATCAAAGAAAATGTGCACATGCATAATCAAAATTCATTTCAAAACCATGCTCTAATACCACTAAAACATATCACACTTTACCCCTCTGTGAGACATAACATGATCCCATAGTATACTTAATGAATTACCGAACTTCACCTACCGATAACCCATTAAATACACTATAAGGGATTTTAAAACAATTTTCTTACTTTTTGGAAGTGGTGAGCATTTTTGGTAGGAAATAAAAACTTTTACTTTAAGTTAAACCACATATCAAATTTTCAATCAATTTAAAGTTTCCGCAAATTTTATAAACATCTTGGTAGAGTACCGTCTATAATTGAAAAAAACCCAATTCTTCAAAACCTATGAAAACACTTTGAAATAGTGCACTTCATCAAATCTCAACCGCTAAAACTTTCAATTAATACAAATCAACCCAATCTCCACAATTCAAAACAAAATTGACATCTCAAATATTTTAAATTAATTTATACACATTGCATTCAAAATAAATAATTTGCAATCACAATTTAATTTACAAGCATAAAAATCCAAAAGGTAATATTATTATAATTTACTATACAACTGCTCAATTTTACATACATACATATGACAATACCATATTTACATCAACCAAAACTCAATGGGTATAAATAATATATGTTAGTAGTATGCATTAGGGCATATCATTTAGTATGTATCTTGTACATGTTTTATTAATGAAAGGTATTTTCACTTTTTCGTTTACATAATATATTTATGTGTAATAGAAAAGGTCCATTGATATTTTGTTAGAAATTCTATTATTAAGTTGTTAAGAATATGAGTGACAGTATTTTGAGCTCAAAGTATCATAAATAGGTTCACAATCGAGGATACTTCACAATAAGGATATGACTTATCCAGAAAGATTGTAATTATGTTTATTCCCAAGTTATTTATCTGAGATGTAAATAAGATGGAATGGTGAGCCTCAAGCCATATAAAAAATATGATAGGCACTTATTGTAACACCTCTCACCCGCCTACAGTATAGCCAAGCAAGGCGTGCTACACGGCGTGCCGGAACACCTAGTCTGTGATTATCTCATTTCTTGAACTCAATTTGATTTTAAGAAGTCTTTTATGTAATATTCATATCATGCTGAAACTATTGTCATACTTTGATAAAATCAGTGTTTCAAGATTGGTAATAAAAATTTGGCAAGGTGCCGTCTATATTTAGGACAAATTGTCCTTCCAAACTTGTTGAAAACAGTTTAATATGATGATATCAAAATCTCAAATATTTCACAGTCTCTATTTCTCAGTAAAGTCAATAGACTTTTACAGTCATTAAACAGTTCCATAATACAGTCCATAATAATTTAAATATATATAGAAAATCTCCATGTCATTTAATATGTACAAAATATTACAAACTTTAGAGCTTTCATAACATTACAAAATACAGGGCTGAATTTCAAATATACAACAAAATTACAAAATACAAGATATCCTAAGTCCTACCATGTATGCAATGCAGTGCAGATGACTCTGGACTCCTGTGCAGATCTGATGTCTCACCCGGTCGTAGGTCTGCTGGGCTCCCCAGCTGTGTCTCCAATACCTACGCGTTACAAAAGCAACGCGCTAAGCAATTTTGCTTAGTGGTGCCAAATATAAAGAAATATACACTAAAATAAAGTAAATAAAGTGTTTATGAATTTTTGGTGGTGCGGTATGTCAGCAGACTGGATTTAGGTATTTGAATTTAATAGTACTTGAATTACTGCCCGTGTAGCCTATATACTGAGCAGACTGGATAAATGGATATACTGGCACTGGTACCTAGTACCTCAGGCCGTCACACCATCGGTCACAAAGTGTCTCCCGGTGTGCAAATAGCGTGGCTAAAAAGCCATATAGTTAACCTGGCGATAAGCCAAAAATAAAAACACAATATGTATAGCCGTAGGCTATTAAAGTCACAGTGCGGCATAATAAGCCGTAAAAGCACAGTATGGCATGAAGCCATTTACAAAACAGCTGTCAGAATCCTATTGGCATGCCAACCTATCCATACTAGTCAACTAGGCAAACTAGGGCACATTATTAATTAATTGTTTAATTCTTCAATTTTTGGAGTTTAGTAACTATTATATAATTCACAAGTCAATGCATATGTTGACCTTTTTAGGTAATATGGATAAGTTGTTTCTAGCATCAATATGTCACAATTTATATCTCAATATGCTGCCAATATAGTGCAATTTACCATTTTTACAAGTTGGCATTCATTGCCAAAATGCTTCAAGCATCAATGTATGCAAATTGTCAAATTCTCAATTTTTGTGTGCTAGATTGGTCTAGCTTAAAGTCCTATTTTCCTTGGTTTTTAGCTTCTGGTCAAAAAGCAAAATTGTAGCTCTATGTCTTATTGCACGCGGAGAAAAATTTCAGGTCATTCCGAGTTGTGTAGACCAAGATATGGTCAATTTGCTAAAGCTGGACAGAATGCACCTTTAGTGCAAAATTTGGTTAATTTTAAGGTCACTTTTGGTTCGGCAGATTTTGTACCCCAACTTGTGCAAGCCATTTGACTTGGTTCTGGCCATTTCTGGGCTTGGGTGTCTTCATAAGACTTGTATATATAGGTCTTAACTATTCATGGTCAAAATTTCAGGTTAATTGGACCTGTTTTGAGTGAGTTATGGCCTAAACACTAACTGCTGCCCAAATGGTCTGTTTTCAGGCCTTAAATGCACTAATCCGGATTTGGTCATTTTTAAGGTCAGTTTCTAGGCAGAATTTTGGCAAACCTTTCTACATGAAAGTTGGCCTATTTGGTGTCTAGTTTCACCCCCAATTGGCCTCATACCAATTTCATTCACAGTTTGGTACTTATGGCCTAATTTAGGTGCTGCCTTCAATACACAACCTGCACAAAGCTCATACACTCCCAATTTAATGTTCCTTCTCCTCCTCATTACTACAATATTCAATCAACAACACTTCCACACATATATTGTACACAATTTCAGCAACAATTCTGGGTAGAATGTTCAAGTGCTCAATGCACACAATTCATCATTAAGTTCATCATTCACTTCCACCAAAATTCAACATACTTAAATGCTAATATTACACATATACTTCAACATATTCATACTTCAATATCACTTACACTTGTTGCCCACAATTTAACATTAACATATATCATTAATAACCACATGTTCACACACAAATTTATGCTATAAGGGGCTGCCAAACATGGCAGTTTGCTCAAGGCATCAAGGTTCCATTTCACACATTTAATCTAAACACTACATGCACATACTTAAATACAAACTTACTACAATTTTCATTCGAATTAATCAACCTTCATTTTCATTCATTAGAAGTAAAAATAACTCAGGCTCAACAAGGGTTCATGGCTGCCAAAAATGGACAAGTCCATTTCTCACTATTTCTTTCATTTCTCTTCACCAAAATACTCACCACAACCTAAACACAAGGTTTACTAAAGCAAGGGAGAGATTTTGGACACTTACAACTTTTGATACTTATCAAAACTTCACCAAATCTGGTTTTTCTTGTTGCCAATATCTTCCCCAAGGTGAATAGGCAAGCTTTAATGAAGGAAGCAAGTGAAAATGAGGGCTTGATGATGGAGAGAGATAGCTTCATGTTTGGGAGGAACAATTCGGCAAGCTTTTTCTCAAGGTTGAAGATGACCCATTTCTGCCCAAGCTTTTTCTCAACGTTGAAGATGACCCATTTCTGCCCACTAATATTTATTTTATGTACTTTATATTATAGTTACTAGAGCACTAATAAATGGTTTAATGTTTAATTATACTAAGTTTCCTTTATTTACAAATTTACCTCCTTTCTTTCACAATTTACATAATGTATCACAATTTAATTTTTCATGACATTTCTAAAGTGTAATATCTTTTATTTTTAATGGACATTGAGGTCAAAAGGCAACATTATGTGTCAAATGACCAAAATACCCCACTTCGGGTTACATTCCCGATTTTTCAGTAACACCAATTTTTTGTCTGTTTCTCAATTTTTCATTTTTCTTTATACTAATCTATTAATTTTTCTTTGATATTTCTAGTGTCAATTACATTTCAATAAACCTTTATTTATGTCTTAAAATTAAATTCAGAGGGTTCCTCGCGGTTCTGGGGTCAGCAACGGCCTTCCCAATGCGGTTACCCATCGCTGTGGTGCCGGCTCGTTTAACTTAGCTTCATTTTCTCTCTTTCATTTTTCTTTAATTTTTCTTGTATTTTCTTTTTATTTATTTCATCATTATATGTTTGTTCACTGTCACCGAAGTGTAGTTCCAGACATCTTGACTTGCCTAGACTGTTATTTAACTACTGGAATAATAGAACGTATAGAACACGTATAGGGAGGATGTTACAACTATTCTCCTCCTCTAAATAAAAATTTCGTCCTCGAAATTTACTTGATGTGAAGAGCTGAGGGAACTGTTGCCTCATTGTCTCCTCGCTCTCCCATGTTGCCTCTTCCGTGTTGTGGTGTCTCCATGGGATTTTCACTAGTGGAATTGTCTTGTTTCTGAGCTCTTTTACCTCTCGTGCCAAGATTTTAATTGGTTCTTCTTCATATGTCAGTTCAGGTTGTACCACAATTTCTTCTGCTGAGATGACATGTGAAGGATTTGATATGTATCTTCTGAGCATCGAGACATGGAACACATTATGTATCTTGTCCAGCTCAGGTGGTAAGGCTAATCTGTAGGCTACTGGTCCCACATGTTCAATAACTTCATATGGGCCAATAAACCTAGGGCTTAATTTTCCCTTTTCCCCGAATCTCAACACTTTCTTCCACGATGATACTCTGAGAAATACTTTCTCGCCAACTTCATATTCAATGTCCTTTCTTTTCAAGTCAGCATAAGATTTCTGTCGGTCTGAGGCAACTTTCAAATTGGCCTTTATCAGTTTCACCTTTTCCTCTGTCTTTTTATCGTGTCCGCCCCACTAGCTTATCTTCACCCAATTCAGTCTAACATACAGATGTTACGCATTTTCTCCCATCTGATGCTTCATAGGGTGCCATCTGTATGCTAGCTTGATAGCTATTGTTATATGCAAATTCTGCCAGTGGAAGGTATCTGTCCCAACTTCCCTCAAACTCAATAACACAACTTCTCAGCATATCCTCGAGGACCTATCACATATATTTGGTTATTATTATCATTATCAGTTCAATTATTGTTTACAATAACTCAAGGAGTTTCAAAATTTACCTGGATTATTCTTTCTGACTGTCCATCCGTCTAAAGATGAAAAGCCGTACTAAAATGGAGTTATGTGCCCAAGGATTCTTGTAATTTCTTCTAAAATCTAGATGTAAACCTCGGGTCTCTATCAGATATAATGGAAAGTGGAATTCCATGTAGTCTAACTATCTCACTAATGTACAATTCTGCTAGCTTTTCCAGTGAGTAGTCAATTCTAACTGGCAGAAAATGTGCTGATTTGGTTAACCTATCCACAATCACCCATACTGCATCATGCTTCTTCTAAGTGAGAGGTATAACACTGACAAAGTCCATAGTGACTCGGTCCCACTTCCATTCAGGTATGTTTATGGGCTGTAACAAACCTGATGGAACTTGATGTTCTGCTTTGACTTGCTGACAAGTCAAGCATCTAGTTACATGGTCAACTATGTCCTTCTTCATACCTGGCCACCAGTATTGGAGTGTCAGGTCATGGTACATTTTTGTGCTCCCTGGGTGCATAGCATACACACTGTTATGTGCTTTTAGAATACTAGTTTTCAACTCTTTATCATCTAGTACACATACTCTATCTTTATAGTACAAGCACCCATTTTCTTTCACTTCATATTCAGTTTCCTTTCCCTTAGTGATTTTGCCCATAACAGCCATTAATTTCTCATCTGTCTTACGCCATCCTCAGATTCTGTAACAGATTCGACTTCACTTGCAACTCAGCCAAAATAACTCCATCATGAGTTAAGGATAGTTGGGCATTCAGAGATCTTAATGCTACAATAGATTTTCTGCTTAATGCATCAGCGACTACATTTGCCTTCCCAGGGTGATAGTCAATCACACAATCATAATCTTTCAGGAATTCAATCCATCGCCTCTGTCTCAAATTAAGTTCCTTCTGGGTTGGCGGATACTTCAAACTCTTATGGTCTGTGTATATGTAGCATTTTTCTCCATACAAGTAATGCCTCCATATCTTCAATGCGAAGATAATTGCTGCTAACTCTAAATCATGAGTAGGGTAATTCTTTTCATGTGGCCTTAACTGCCTGGAAGCATATGCGACCACTTTCCCTTCTTGCATGAGTACACACCCTAACCCATTGTGTGAGGCATCACTGTAGACTACAAAGTCTTTTCCAGACATTGGCTATGTTAACACTGGTGCCTCTGTCAACATAGCCTTCAGCCTCTCAAAACTAGCTTGACACTTGTCATTCCAGTCAAATTTCATATTCTTATGCAGTAATTTGGTCATTGGAGCAGCTATCAGGGAAAATCCCTTTACAAATCTTCTATAATATCCAGCTAACCCCAAGAAACTTCTGATCTCAGTTGTATTTCTAGGAGGCTTCCATTCCATCACTGCTTCAATCTTCTTGGGATCCACTCTAATCCCTTCAGCTGATATTACATGTCCAAGGAATGCAATCTCATTCAACCAGAACTCACACTTGGACAATTTAGCATATAATTTCTTCTCTTTTAAAGTCTGCAGAATAATTCTTAAATGCTCATCATGTTCTGCTTTATCCTTGGAATACACCAGGATGTCATCAATGAAGACCACTATGAACCGATCTAAGTATGGATGGAAGATGCGGTTCATAAGGTCCATGAATGCTGCTGGAGCGTTTGTTAACCCAAATGGCATCACTAGGAATTCATAATGCCCATACCGGGTTCTAAATGCAGTCTTAGGCACATCTGCATCCTTAACCCTTAGCTGATGATATCCTGATCTGAGATCAATCTTAGAAAACACACTGGCTCCCTTCAACTGATCAAATAGATCATCAATCCTAGGCAACGGATACTTGTTCTTCACTGTTACTCTATTTAACTGTCAGTAGTCAACACATAACCTCAGTGTCCCATCTTTCTTCTTTACAAACAGTACCGGAGCTCCCCACGGTGACACACTTGGGTGTATGAACCCCTTGTCTAGTAATTCTTGTAGCTGGATTTTTAACTCTTTCAATTCAGCAGGTGCCATCCTATATGGAGCAATTAAAATTGAGGCTGTACTCTGCATAATCTCAATAGCAAATTCAACTTCCCTTTCTGGTGGTAAACTAGGCAATTCCTCAGGAAATACCTCAGAGAAATCCCTTACTGTGGTTATGTCAGACAAGTCAAGTTTACCCTGCCTAGTGTTAACCACGTGTGCCAGATATGCTTCACGCCCTTTCCTCAACCATCTCCTTGCAACTGTAGCTGAGATGACATTGGACAAGAAATCTGTTCTTTCACCCACAACTATTATTTCTTCATTCTCAGCAGTTTTTAGAGAGATTCTCTTCAATTTACAATCTACTATTACCTGATGATGGGATAACCAGTCCATTCCCAAAATCACATCAAACTCATGGAAAGGCAATTTGATTAAGTCTGCTAAGAACTCTTTCCCTTGAATCTTTAATGGACAGCACTTATACACCTTGTTTACTACCACACTGTGGCCTAACGGATTTGTGACCAGGATGTCTTGGTCACTTTCCTCCACTGGTATTCCCTTTTCTACGGGCAGCTTGATATAAATATATGAATGAGTAGATCCAGGATCCACTAATGCTTGCAGTATATTATAAAGGAGGAACGTACCCTTGATGACATCTGGAGCATCCTGTTCCTCCTGTGCCCTTATAGCATAGGCTTTGGCTGGTTTTTCTACCTTCTGCTCTCTCCACAGACTCTGACACAGGTTTCTGTGAAGTACTGGCTACCTCAGCCTTACCCGGCCTTCTACCCCTTGGAGCTGGAGGGGCAGGCCTATCAGTTGACACCGGAGTGGATGTAGCAGTTCTGCATGGACAATCTCGGACTAGGTGGTCTGTAGATCCACATCGTAAACAAGCACCTGTCATCCTCCAACATTCACCCTTATGCCATTTTTGGCAATGTGGGCAAGCAACAGATACCGTTGGGGCTGGTCCCCTGTACCCTGTCCCTAGAGAGCTAGCCATTGAAGGGGTGGACTGGCCTCTCCTTGGTGCAAACTGAGATTTGGACCTCTGTGACTGACCCTGACTTGGTGCTCTACTAAAACTCTGAGTAGGCGAACCACTGAATTTCTTACTAGGGCGTAAGATGTACGGTCGACCACGACCTCTTTTCTGTTGTCTGTCCCTTCTGTTATGCTCATTCATTCTAACTTTTTCAACCTTCAGTGCAGCTTCCACTAACTTGGCAAACTCTATAATCCCCAAGGCTGTAATCATTACTTTAATGTTATCATTTAGTCCTTCCTCAAATCTCTTGCATCTCTCTGCCTCATTAGGGACTATTTCCCGCCCATAGCGGCTCAATCTGACAAATTCTCTTTCATATTCAGCCACTGTCAGCTGTCTCTGGCATAGGGTAATAAACTCCCTTCTCTTCTCTTCCAAGTATACACTGCCCACATACTTCTTTCTGAACTCAGTGAGAAAGAAATCCCAAGTTATCTGTTCTGGTGGCACCTCACTAGTTCTCAGATCCCACCACCGGTATGCATCATCTCGCAGAGTGATACAGCAGCCTTCCAAATTCTCGCTCGAGTACAATGAAGTTGTTTCAAGACTCTTCGATTCTGTCCAACCAGCCACTGTGATGTAATCATCTTCCCTTTTGCCCAGAAAATCCACTGCTCCAAACTTCTTGAGTCTCTCCATATGAGATTTTTGATGTGGAGGTGGTGGTGGTGGTAGTGGCATAACTCCTGTAACACCCTCCCGGTAACAACTCCGTACATTCTACTGTTCCAGTGACCGGTATCGGTCTGGATAGCTAGAACGTCCGGAAAAATATTTAAACTAAAGTCAGAAACCATAATTAACTCAAATATTAATAATAAAAATTTAGTAAAAATTTTAGAAACAAAATACAACCAAGTTAAACGAGCCAGTGCCCTAGAGAGGGGTAAACCAAAGGGAAGTTGCGGTTCTCGCAACGAGGAGCCTTAGACCCGGGGGAAAAATTATAAAATAATTATTAGGACTCCAGAGAAGGGTCATTAAGGTTCCTATGGCATTAGAATGCCAAGAAAATATTTAGAAAAATTTTTCAATCGGTACAGACAATTTTGACCCGTTCAGCCAAACGGAGGGCATTTTGGTCATTTCGCCTTCAGAGGTGATTTTTGGCCGACTTGTCCAGTTGAGTAAATAATTAATATGACATAAAATATGGATAAACATTACTAGAAATTAAATTGAAGATGAGTAGTGGAGGAAAGAAAAGAAAGTGAGGAAAAAGCTTATTTATGACATCATGGTGATGTCATTAAGAAAACTATGACCAATCACAATTAAGCCATCCTTTGACTAACTAACAAAGAGACTAAATGAAGACCAAACAACCAAAAATTACAGCAGCCATCACCCTCTTCCTCATGCAGCCGAAATCCCTTCCCTCCTCCCTCCATTGATGTTCAATCAAGCAAGCTTAATTTCCCCCTTGTTTCACCACAAAACCCTAACCTCTCTTCATTAAAATTTTACCCCACACCTTAAACAACCTTTTGGCAGCCTAGAAAGTGAAGGAAAGTGAAGTTTAGAGTTGAGAAAAATCTGCCCTATTCAAGATTAGTGCATTCGATACTTAAAACTCTTTATTTTTGTGATTTGTAACTTGAATTGAGTAAGATTTGTAACTAAAATGAGCAAGAATTTTGTGTATACATACTATGAATTTTTGGCAGCCCTTGTGAAGAAATTATTTTGATTGGTTTGATGGACTTAGAGTGAACTAGAGCTTATATTTAAAGTGCATACTTATACATATACAAAGAAAGAAAGAGTTAAGTAAGGAATTTGTGAAAACTCATATGGGAATTAGTGTTTTGAGTAGTGAAAAATTGATTTGGCTTAGGAAATTGTTAGAGAACATTTTAATGGTCAATTAGTGACCATTTTAGGTAAGTTGACCACAATTTGGACTGAAAAATAGTATGGCAAAGTGAAGGTGTAAGCTGCCCTAGGACATCAGCAATGGACTGAAATTTCAGTCCAATTACACAGCCATAACTTTGGCTGTGTTGGTCCAATTGGTGTTTGGCCAATTGGACATGAAACTAAGCTTATAATGGCACATTTTTGCTGAAGAAACCATGCCCAAAAGATCAAAGCAAGAGGACCAAAACTTGGCCCCAATCCGGATACCCTGCAACTGATTCTGCAGAATGACCAAATGAATAGTAACTGTTCATTTGGCCATAACTCACTGTAGATTTGGTCAATTGACCTGAAAGTTTTACAGAAACAAGTTAAGACATAGAAAAACAACTTTCATGAAGAAACCTACCCCAAATTATGGCTAGAACCAATTCAAAAATGCAATCACAGTCACTGTTCATGTTACTGTAGATATGGTCAATTCTGCAGATTGGCAATCCGGCCAGCTGTGGTTTTTGAGCCATATCTAGAGCTACAAAACTCCAAATGGAGTGATTCAAAAAAAGAAATTCAACTAGACAAAATAAGGAACAACTTTCATGTTTGTCATTTCCTCAAATTCTCACTGCAACAGGGCCCAATGGAACAGTAAAGTTGGGTCTCAAAAACTGAAATTTCTGCCCTCTTAGAATTAAGTTGAGAAATGAAAATGGCAATCAATTCCAACAAGTTTTAAATACAAAATGTGGTATGTTTGGGGTGTTAAAACCAATACACCTATTTTATATCTAAAAGTCAACATTTTTGTTGACCAATGAGGTGAATAGTGACATCAAAACTTGAAATGCACAAATTGAAGAATTTAAAAGTTTCAAATGCCCTAGTATACCTAACATGATTGGTTTGGATAGTTTGGCATGCCAATAGGGTTCAGTTAGCAGTACTGCACATGGCAATATGCCATTCTGTGATTTTATGGTTTTTAACCATTCTGACCTTGTATTCAGACTTGGCCTTGTGCCTGATGTATTTACAGCTTGTTAGTTGTTCTGTTGCACACCGGGAGATGCATATGTGACCGATGGTGTGACGGCCCGAGGTACTAGATACCCAGTGCCAGTTTACCCGTTATCCAATCCAGTCGTCTAGTGTAGGTTACTTGGGGCTACCAAATGAATAAAAGTGGACAAAGCAAATGATATAAAAATACCAAACAAATAAAACGTACACATTCACTACACATTTAATTTCTTGCTATTCTCTTTTATTATATTATTGCACCACTAAGCATTATTGCTTAGCGCGTTGCTTTTGCCACGCGTAGGTACTGGAGATACAGATCATGAGCCCAGTAGACCACAGACTGGGTGAGTCCATCCTGCAGACTACGCATGTCCGTGTCACCTCAACTTCTGCAGTGCATTGGTAGGACACTAGGTGTCATTTTGACATTTTGTAACTAAATTTTGATTTTCTCATATGAAATTAAACTTGTGTAATGTATATTGATCTTTATGTAAATTATGAAAATTGTATTTGTGAATGGAAAAGTAAATGTTTATTTGTGATATATATGTGACCATCACATGTGATGGATGATTGAGAATTGAAATTGAAATGTTGAGATCTTGATATTGAGTTTTGTGATGATATTGGAGTTGAGAATGAATGAATTTGTTTATTGGAAGTGTTTTTCACAGGTTCCGAAGAACTGTTTTCTCCATTTTTAGCCGGTACTCTGCCGGATTTTCTTTAAAAATTTACGGAACCTCAAATAAATTATAATTTCAATAAATGACTTAAATGAGTTATATTTTACAAGTTATATTCAAAATTTTGCTGAAAATTAATTAGGGTATATTAGAGTGTGCCGGTACACCGTGTGGCATTACTTACTCGGGTATCTTTGCAGTGCAGGTGTCACATTTAGTGGTATCAGAGCACGGTTTAGGCGTTTCTGGGCCTAGATTAAGTCCATACCATGCATTGCATTTGTAAGAGTCGATGTGACACTAATGCAGATCTGTTTGTCTTTGTTATTTTGAATAGGATATGGACCCTTCATATCAGAGAGCTGTTGAGGAGGAAGTGGAGAGTCATGCTCCACCTGCAGCAGCTGAGACTGGGGGCATGGGAGAACCTGCTCCACCAACTCAGGCAGAGCCCGTTCAGCCTCCACAAGCCATGTTTCAGCAAATGGCCGATTTCTTTAGACAAATGGCCGGGGTAATGCCAGCACCACCACCACCACCACCAGCTCCACAGCAGAAATCACACCTGGAAAGGTTAAGAAAGTTTGGGGCAGTGGATTTCTATGGCAAGAGAGAAGATGATTCTGTGGCAGCCGAGAATTGGTTGAACATAACAGGCAGAGTTCTAAAACAACTCCACTGCACCCCAGAGCAAAACCTAGAGGCTGCCATATCTTTGTTGCAAGATGATGCTTATGAGTGGTGGGACACGGTGTCCAGTGAAGTGCAGCCAGAAGCTGTAACTTGGGACTTCTTTCTCTCCGAGTTCAAGAAGAAATATGTGGGTACTGTATACCTGGAAGAGAGAAGAAGAGAGTTCATTAACCTGAGGTAGAGACAGCTATCAGTGGCCGAGTATGAGAAGGAATTTGTCCGATTAAGCCGCTACGGAAGGGAGATAGTCCCTAATGAAGCTGAAAGGTGTAAGAGATTTGAAGAGGGACTAAATGACAACATCAAGATCCAGCTCACTGCCTTGGGAATCACAGAATTTAGCAAGTTAGTGGAAGCTGCAATAAGGGTTGAAAAAGTAAGAATAAGTGAGCAGACCAGAAGGGAGAGACAGCAGAAGAGGGGCCCGGGTCAGTCTAGCTCATCTCCTGCACCTGGGAAGAAGTTCAGAGGTCCACCTGCACAGAGTTCAGGTCAGCCACATGGTCAGGGTCAGTCTCAGGGGCCCAGGCCACAGTTCACCCCTAGGAGAGGTCAGTCCACACCATCAGTGGGCAGCTCTCCAGGGATGGGGTTCAGGGGACCAGCCCCAACATCTTCTGCATGTCCACACTGTCTGAAATGGCACAAGGGAGAGTGTTGGAGAGTAACTGGTGCCTGTTTAAGATGTGGGTCGACAGAGCATCAGCTGAGGAACTGCCCACGTAGAACTACTACAGCTACTCCAACACAAGCAGACAGACCTGCTCCTGCACCACAGAGAGGTAGAAAATCTGGTAAGTCTGACGCAGTGGGACCATCACAGAGGCCTGCATCTGAGCCAGCAGAGAGGCCAGATAACAGACCACCTGCCAGAAATTATGCCCTGAGAGCTCAGGAGGAGCAAGATGCCCCGGATATCATCAGGGGTACGTTCTCCCTCTACACTACACCTGTGCATGCATTGGTGGATCCAGGATCCACTCATTCATACATCTGCATCAACTTACCCGTAGAAAGGGGGATACTAGTAGGGGAAAGTGACCAAGACATTCCGGTCACTAATCCATTGGGTCACAGTGTAGTGGTGAACAAAGTATACAAGGGTTGCCCGTTAAGGATTCAGGGGTACGAATTCTTGGCCGACCTGATTGAGTTGCCCTTCCACGAGTTTGACGTGATTTTGGGAATGGACTGGTTGTCACATCATCAGGCAATAGTTGATTGCAAATTGAAGAGAATTTCTTTGAAAACTCCTGAGGGTAATGAAATTACAGTTGTGGGGAAAAGGACAGATTTCTTGTCCAATGTCATCTCAGCCACCGTTGCAAGAAGAATGATGAGAAAAGGCTGTGAAGCCTACCTAGCACATGTGGTGGATAATAGGCAGGCTAAGCCAAACCTGGGTGACATACCCACAGTGAGAGACTTCCCAGAGGTATTTCCTGAAGAGTTGCCTGGTTTGCCACCAGAAAGGGAAGTTGAATTTGCTATTGAGACACTGCGGCTGACACCCATTTCTATTGCTCCTTATAGGATGGCACCCACTGAATTGAGGGAGTTGAAAACTCAGTTGCAAGAGTTGCTTGATAAGGGGTTCATACGCCCCAGTGTGTCACCATGGGGAGCTCCAGTGCTGTTCGTGAAAAAGAAGGATGGGACTTTGAGGCTATGCATTGATTACCGGCAGTTGAATAAAGTGACTGTGAAGAACAAATATCCGTTGCCTAGAATTGATGATCTGTTTGATCAGTTGAAGGGAGCAGGAGTATTTTCTAAGATTGATCTCAGATCAGGGTATCATCAGCTGAGGTTGAAGGATGTAGATGTGCCAAAGACTGCATTCAGGACCCGATATGGGCATTATGAGTTTCTGGTGATGCCCTTTGGCCTAACAAATGCACCAGCGGCATTCATGGACCTTATGAACCGTATCTTCCATCCATACCTAGATCGGTTCGTAGTGGTCTTTATTGATGATATTTTGGTGTATTCCAAGACCAGTGAAGAACATGATGAGCATTTGAGGATTGTTCTGCAAACCCTGAGAGAAAAGAAGCTGTATGCTAAGTTGTCCAAGTGTGACTTTTGGCTGAATGAGATTGTATTCCTTGGATACATAGTGTCAGCTGATGGGATTAGGGTGGATCCCAAGAAAATAGAAGCAGTGATGGAATGGAAGCCTCCCAGGAATACAACTGAGGTCAGAAGCTTCTTGGGGCTAGCTGGGTATTACAGAAGATTTGTGAAGGGATTTTCTTTAATAGCTGCTCCAATGACCAAGTTGTTACACAAGAATGTCAGATTTGACTGGAATGACAAGTGTCAGACCAGTTTTGTGAGGTTAAAGGCTATGTTGACAGAGGCACCAGTGTTAACACAGCCAGTGTCAGGAAAGGACTTCGTGGTCTATAGTGATGCTTCTCATAATGGGTTAGGGTGTGTATTGATGCAAGAGGGAAAGGTGGTCGCTTATGCTTCCAGGCAGCTAAGGCCACATGAGCGTAACTACCCTACCCATGATCTAGAGCTTGCAGCAATTATCTTCGTGATCAAGATATGGAGGCACTACTTGTATGGTGAAAAGTGCTACATTTACAGCACCACAAAAGCCTGAAATATTTGCCAACCCAGAAGGAGCTTAACCTTAGACAGAGGCGATGGATTGAATTCTTGAAGGACTATGATTGTGTAATTGACTACCATCTTAGGAAGGCAAATGTAATTGCTGATGCTTTGAGCAGAAAGTCCATCACAGCTTTGAGATCATTGAATGCCCGTCTCACTTTGATTCGAGATGGAGCTATTTTGGCTAAGTTGCAAGTGAGGCCAAACCTGCTACAGCAGATTTTAGATGGGCAGAAGGTGGATGAGAAGCTAATGGCTATTATGAGCAAAATCCCAGAGGGAAAAGCAGCTGACTATGAGGTGAAAGCAGATGGGTGTCTGCACTACAAAGGAAGACTGTGTACGGATAATGGAGAATTGAAAGCCAAGATTCTAAAAGAGGCACACACCGGTGTATATGCTATGCACCGGGAAGTACAAAGATGTATCCCGATCCAAGCTCCAATATTGGTGGCACGGTATGAAGAAGGACATAGTGACTATGTGACTAAATGCTTGACACAGCCGACAAGTCAAGGCAGAACATCAAGTTCCATCAGGGTTGCTACAGCCTATACGCATACCTGAATGGAAATGGGATCGGGTCACCATGGATTTTGTAAGTGGTCTACCTCTCACCCAGAAGAAACATGATGCAACATGGGTGATAGTTGATAGATTAACGAAGTCAGCACACTTTCTGCCAGTTAGGACTGACTACTCACTAGAGAGGTTAGCAGAATTGTATATCAGTGAGATAGTTAGACTGCATGGAATTCCACTTTCCATCATATCTGATCGAGACCCAAGGTTTACATCGAGATTCTGGAAGAAGTTGCATGAGTCCTTGGGTACACAACTCCACTTTAGCACAGCTTTCCATCCTCAGACGGATGGGCAATCAGAAAGAGTAATCCAGGTAAATAATTGAACCAATGAAATTGACACAAATATTGAATTAAAATGATAACAATAACGTGAAATATATGTCAGGTCCTTGAGGATATGCTGAGGAGTTGTGTCATTGAGTTTGAGGGAAGTTGGGATAGATACCTCCCATCGCGTAATTTGCATACAACAATAGCTACCAAGGTAGCATCCAAATGGCCCCATATGAAGCCTTTGTATGGGAGAAAATGCGAGAAATCAGGTGTCTTTGGACTGAATTGGCGAAGACAAGCGATAGGGCCGGACACAGTGAAACAGGCTGAGGAGAAGGTAAAATCAATCAAAGCCAACTTAAAGGTTGCCTCAGACAGACAGAAATCTTATGCCGACCTGAAGAGGAAAGAAATAGAATATGTGCTTGGCGATAAAGTGTTCCTCAAGGTGTCACCATGGAAGAAGGTATTGAGGTTTGGAAGGAAAGGTAAGTTGAGCCCTAGGTTCATTGGCCCATATGAAATCATCGAACGTGTGGGTCCAGTGGCCTATAGGCTAGCTTTACCACCAGAGCTGGACAAGATCCACAATGTGTTCCACGTGTCTATGCTCAGAAGATACCGCTCAGATCCTTCACATGTCATCTCCAGGGAAGAAATTGAAATACAACCGGATTTGACGTATGAAGAAGAACCTCTACGGATCTTGGCTCGGGAAGTGAAAGAGTTGAGGAACAAATAGATTCCACTGGTGAAAGTGCTTTGGAGGCACCACAACACCGAGGAGGCAACTTGGGAAAGTGAAGAGATGATGAGGCAACAGTTCCCTCAACTGTTTGCATCAAGTAAATTTCGAGGACGAAATTTAAATTAGAGGGGAAGAGTTGTAACACCCTCCCGGTAACAACTCCGTACATTCTACTGTTCCGGTGACCGATGTCGATCTAGACAGCTAGAACGTCCGGAAAAATATTTAAACTAAAGTCAGAAACCATAATTAACTCAAATATTAATAAGAAAAATTTAGTAAAAATTTTAGAAATAAAATACAACCAAGTTAAGCAATGGTGCCCTAGCGAGGGTAAACCAGTGAAGTTGCGGTTCTCGAAACGAGGAGCCTTAGACCCGGGGGAAAAATTATAAAATAATTATTGGGACTCCAGAGAAGGGTCATTGAGGTTCCTAGGGCATTAGAATGCCAAGAAAATATTTAGAAAAATTTTTCAATCGGTACAGACAATTTTGACCCGTTCAGCCAAACGGAGGGCATTTTGGTCATTTCGCCTTCAGAGGTGATTTTTGGCCGACTTGTCCAGTTGAGTAAATAATTAATATGACATAAAATATGGATAAACATTACTAGAAATTAAATTAAAGATGAGTAGTGGAGGAAAGAAAAGAAAGTGAGGAAAAAGCTTATTTATGACATCATGGTGATGTCATTAAGAAAACTATGACCAATCACAATTAAGCCATCATTTGACTAACTAATAAAGAGACTAAATGAAGACCAAACAACCAAAAATTACAACAGCCATCACCCTCTTCCTCATGCAGCCGAATTCCCTTCCCTCCTCCCTCCATTGATGTTCAATCAAAGCAAGCTTAATTTCTCCCTTGTTTCACCACAAAACCCTAACCTCTCTTCATTAAAATTTTACCCCACACCTTAAACAACCTTTTGGCAGCCTAGAAAGTGAAGGAAAGTGAAGTTTAGAGTTGAGAAAAATCTTCCCTATTCAAGATTAGTGCATTCGATACTTAAAACTCTTTATTTTTGTGATTTGTAACTTGAATTGAGTAAGATTTGTAACTAAAATGAACAAGAATTTTGTGTATACATACTATGAATTTTCGGCAGCCCTTGTGAAGAAATTAATTTGATTGGTTTGATGGACTTAAAGTGAACTAGAGCTTATATTTAAAGTGCATACTTATACATATACAAAGAAAGAAAGAGTTAAGTAAGGAATTTGTGAAAACTCATATGGGAATTAGTGTTTTGAGTAGTGAAAAATTGATTTGGCTTAGGAAATTGTTAGAGAACATTTTAATGGTCAATTAGTGACCATTTTAGGTAAGTTGACCACAATTTGGACTGAAAAATAGTATGGCAAAGTGAAGGTGTAAGCTGCCCTAGGACAGCAGCAATGGACTGAAATTTCAGTCCAATTACACAGCCATAACTTTGGCTGTGTTGGTCCAATTGGTGTTTGGCCAATTGGACATGAAACTAGGCTTATAATGGCACATTTTTGCTGAAGAAACCATGCCCAAAAGACCAAAGCAAGAGGACCAAAACTTGGCCCCAATCCGGATACCCTGCAACTGATTCTGCAGAATGACCAAATGAACAGTAACTTTTCATTTGGCCATAACTCACTGTATATTTGGTCAATTGACCTGAAAGTTTTACAGAAACAAGTTAAGACATAGACAAACAACTTTCATGAAGAAACCTACCCCAAATTATGGCCAGAACCAATTCAAAAATGCAATCACGATCCTTTGTTCATGTTACTGTAGATATGGTCAATTCTGCAGATTGGCAATCCGGCCAGCTGTGGTTTTTGAGCCATATCTGGAGCTACAAAACTCCAAATGGAGTGATTCGAAAAAAGAAATTTAACTAGACAAAATAAGGAACAACTTTCATGTTTGTCATTTCCTCAAATTCTCACTGCAACAGGGCCCAATGGAACAGTAAAATTGGGTCTCAAAAACTGAAATTTCTGCCCTCTTAGAATTAAGTTGAGAAATGGAAATGGCAATCAATTCCAACAAGTTTTAAATACAAAATGTGGTATGTTTGGGGTGTTAAAACCAATACACCTATTTTATATCCAAAAGTCAACATTTTTGTTGACCAATGAGGTGAATAGTGACATCAAAACTTGAAATGCACAAATTGAAGAATTTAAAAGTTTCAAATGCCCTAGTATACCTAACATGATTGGTTTGGATAGTTTGGCTTGCCAATAGGGTTGATTAGCAAGATCGCACATGGCAATATGCCATTCTGTGATTTTATGGTTTTTAACCATTCTGACCTTGTATTGAGACTTGGCCTTGTGCCTGATGTATTTACAGCTTGTTAGCTGTTCTGTTGCACACCGGGAGATGCATATGTGACCGATGGTGTGACGGCCCGAGGTACTAGATACCCAGTGCCAGTTTACCCGTTATCCAGTCCAGTCGTCTAGTGTAGGTTACTTGGGGCAACCAAATGAATAAAAGTGGACAAAGTAAATGATATACAAATACCAAACAAATAAAACGTACACATTCACTACACATTTAATTTCTTGCTATTCTCTTTTATTATATTATTGCACCACTAAGCATTATTGCTTAGCGCATTGCTTTTGCCACGCGTAGGTACTGGAGATACAGATCGTGAGCCCAGTAGACCACAGACTGGGTGAGTCCATCCTGCAGCTCTGCACAGTGTCCGTGTCACCTCAACTTCTGCAGTGCATTGGTAGGACACTAGGTGTCATTTTGACATTTTGTAACTAAATTTTGATTTTCTCATATGAAATTAAACTTGTGTAATGTATATTGATCTTTATGTAAATTATGAAAATTGTATTTGTGAATGGAAAAGTAAATGTTTATTTGTGATATATATGTGACCATCACATGTGATGGATGATTGAGAATTGAAATTGAAATGTTGAGATCTTGATATTGAGTTTTGTGATGATATTGGAGTTGAGAATGAATGAATTTGTTTATTGGAAGTGTTTTTCACAGGTTCCGAAGAACTGTTTTCTCCATTTTTAGCCGGTACTCTGCCGGATTTTCTTTAAAATTTACGGAACCTCAAATAAATTATAATTTCAATAAATGACTTAAATGAGTTATATTTTACAAGTTATATTCAAAATTTTGCTGAAAATTAATTAGGGTATATTAGAGTGTGCCGGTACACCGTGTGGCATTACTTACTCGGGTATCTTGTGTACAGTGCAGGTGTCACATTTAGTGGTACCAGAGCACGGTTTAGGCATTTCTGGGCCTAGATTGAGTCCATACCATGCATTGCATTTGTAAGAGTCGAGGTGACACTAATGC
Organism: Hevea brasiliensis; assembly: GCF_030052815.1. Taxonomy (NCBI): domain Eukaryota; kingdom Viridiplantae; phylum Streptophyta; class Magnoliopsida; order Malpighiales; family Euphorbiaceae; genus Hevea; species Hevea brasiliensis. Next base: position 70,923,248 of record NC_079502.1, on the reverse strand, counting down.
AGATCTGTTTGTCTTTGTTATTTTGAATAGGATATGGACCCTTCATCTCAGAGAGCTGTTGAGGAGGAAGTGGAGAGTCATGCTCCACCTGCAGCAGCTGAGACTGGGGGCATGGGAGAACCTGCTCCACCAACTCAGGCAGAGCCCGTTCAACCTCCACAGGCCATGTTTCAGCAAATGGCCGATTTCTTTAGACAAATGGCCGGGGTAATGCCAGCACCACCACCACCACCACCAGCTCCACAGCAGAAATCACACCTGGAAAGGTTAAGAAAGTTTGGGGCAGTGGATTTCTATGGCAAGAGAGAAGATGATTACGTGGCGGTAGAATTGGTTGAACATAACAGTGAGTTCTAAAACAACTCCACTGCACCCGAGCAAAACCTAGAGGCCGCCATATCTTTGTTGCAAGATGATGCTTATGAGTGGTGGGACACGGTGTCGGTGAAGTGCAGCGAAGTCAGTAACTTGGGACTTCTTTCTCTCCGAGTTCAAGAAGAAATATGTGGTCTTGTATACCGGAAGAGAGAAGAAGAGAGTTCATTAACCCGAGGTAGAGACATTATCGGTGGTAGAGTATTAGAAGGAATTTGTCCGATTAAGCCGCTACGGAAGGGAGATAGTCCCTAATGAAGCTGAAAGGTGTAAGAGATTTGAAGAGGGACTAAATGACAACATCAAGATCCAGCTCACTGCCTTGGGAATCACAGAATTTAGCAAGTTAGTGGAAGCTGCAATAAGGGTTGAAAAAGTAAGAATAAGTGAGCAGACCAGAAGGGAGAGACAGCAGAAGAGGGGCCCGGGTCAGTCTAGCTCATCTCCTGCACCTGGGAAGAAGTTCAGAGGTCCACCTGCACAGAGTTCAGGTCAGCCACATGGTCAGGGTCAGTCTCAGGGGCCCAGGCCACAGTTCACCCCTAGGAGAGGTCAGTCTACACCATCAGTGGGCAGCTCTCCAGGGATGGGGTTCAAGGGACCAGCCCCAACATCTTCTGCATGTCCACACTTTCTAAAATGGCACAAGGGAGAGTGTTGGAGAGTAACTGGTGCCTGTTTAAGATGTGGGTCGACAGAGCTTCAGCTGAGGAACTGCCCACGTAGAACAACTACAGCTACTCCAACACAAGCGATGGACACTGCTCCGCACTACGAGAGGTAGAAAATCTGGTAAGTCTGACGCAGTGAGACCATCACAGAGGCCTACATCTGAGCCAGCAGAGAGGCCAGATAACAGACCACATACCAGAAATTATGCCCTGAGAGCTCAGGAGGAGCAAGATGCCCCGGATGTCATCAGGGGTACGTTCTCCCTCTACACTACACCTGTGCATGCATTGGTGGATCCAGGATCCACTCATTCATACATCTGCATCAACTTACCCGTAGAAAGGGGGATACTAGTAGGGGAAAGTGACCAAGACATTCTGGTCACTAATCCATTGGGTCACAGTGTAGTGGTGAACAAAGTATACAAGGGTTGCCCGTTAAGGATTCAGGGGTACGAATTCTTGGCCAACCTGATTGAGTTGCCCTTCCACGAGTTTGACGTGATTTTGGGAATGGACTGGTTGTCACATCATCAGGCAATAGTTGATTGCAAATTGAAGAGAATTTCTTTGAAAACTCCTGAGGGTAATGAAATTACAGTTGTGGGGAAAAGGACAGATTTCTTGTCCAATGTCATCTCAGCCACCGTTGCAAGAAGAATGATGAGAAAAGGCTGTGAAGCCTACCTAGCACATGTGGTGGATAATAGGCAGGCTAAGCCAAACTTGGGTGACATACCCACAGTGAGAGACTTCCCAGAGGTATTTCCTGAAGAGTTGCCTGGTTTGCCACCAGAAAGGGAAGTTGAATTTGCTATTGAGACACTGCCGGGTACAGCACCCATTTCTATTGCTCCTTATAGGATGGCACCCACTGAATTGAGGGAGTTGAAAACTCAGTTGCAAGAGTTGCTTGATAAGGGGTTCATACGCCCCAGTGTGTCACCATGGGGAGCTCCAGGTCTTTGTTCGTGAAAAAGAAGGATGGGACTTTGAGGCTATGCATTGATTCTGGCGATTGAATAAAGTGGTGTGAAGAACAAATATCCGTTGCCTAGAATTGATGATCTGTTTGATCGATTGAAGGGAAGCAGAGTATTTTCTAAGATTGATCTCGGATCGAGTATCATCGGTGAGGTTGAAGGATGTAGATGTGCCAAAGCGCATTCAGGACCCGATATGGGCATTATGAGTTTCTGGTGATGCCCTTTGGCCTAACAAATGCACCGGTGGCATTCATGGACCTTATGAACCTTATCTTCCATCCATACCTAGATCGGTTCGTAGTGGTCTTTATTGATGATATTTTGGTGTATTCCAAGACCAGTGAAGAACATGATGAGCATTTGAGGATTGTTCTGCAAACCCTGAGAGAAAAGAAGCTGTATGCTAAGTTGTCCAAGTGTGACTTTTGGCTGAATGAGATTGCATTCCTTGGATACATAGTGTCAGCTGATGGGATTAGGGTGGATCCCAAGAAAATAGAAGCAGTGATGGAATGGAAGCCTCCCAGAATACAAGCGAGGTCGAAGCTTCTTGGGGCTAGTGGGTATTCTGAGAAGATTTGTGAAGGGATTTTCTTTAATAGCTGCTCCAATGACCAAGTTGTTACACAAGAATGTCAGATTTGACTGGAATGACAAGTGTCAGACCAGTTTTGTGAGGTTAAAGGCTATGTTGACAGAGGCACCAGTGTTAACACAGCCAGTGTCAGGAAAGGACTTCGTGGTCTATAGTGATGCTTCTCATAATGGGTTAGGGTGTGTATTGATGCAAGAGGGAAAGGTGGTCGCTTATGCTTCCAGGCAGCTAAGGCCACATGAACAGAACTACCCTACCCATGATCTAGAGCTTGCAGCAATTATCTTCGCACTGAAGATATGGAGGCACTACTTGTATGGTGAAAAGTGCTACATTTACACAGACCACAAAAGCCTGAAATATTTGCCAACCCAGAAGGAGCTTAACCTTAGACAGAGGCGATGGATTGAATTCTTGAAGGACTATGATTGTGTAATTGACTACCATCTTAGGAAGGCAAATGCAATTGCTGATGCTTTGAGCAGAAAGTCCATCACAGCTTTGAGATCATTGAATGCCCGTCTCACTTTGATTCGAGATGGAGCTATTTTGGCTAAGTTGCAAGTGAGGCCAAACCTGCTACAGCAGATTTTAGATGGGCAGAAGGTGGATGAGAAGCTAATGGCTATTATGAGCAAAATCCCAGAGGGAAAGCGGTGACTATGAGGTGAAAGCGGATGGGTGTACGCACTACAAAGGAAGACTGTGTACGGATAATGGAGAATTGAAAGCCGGATATTCTAAAAGAGGCACACACGGTGTATATGCTATGCACCTGGAAGTACAAAGATGTATCCCGATCCCAAGCTCCAATATTGGTGGCACGGTATGAAGAAGGACATAGCTGACTATGTGACTAAATGCTTGACACATCGACAAGTCAAGCGAGAACATCAAGTTCCATCGGGGTTGCTCTGACCTATACGCATACCTGAATGGAAATGGGATCGGGTCACCATGGATTTTGTAAGTGGTCTACCTCTCACCCAGAAGAAACATGATGCAGCATGGGTGATAGTTGATAGATTAACGAAGTCAGCACACTTTCTGCCAGTTAGGACTGACTACTCACTAGAGAGGTTAGCGTAATTGTATATCGGTGAGATAGTTAGATCGCATGGAATTCCACTTTCCATCATATCGATCGAGACCCAAGGTTTACATCGAGATTCTAGAAGAAGTTGCATGAGTCCTTGGGTACACAACTCCACTTCAGCACAGCTTTCCATCCTCAGACGGATGGGCAATCAGAAAGAGTAATCCAGGTAAATAATTGAACCAATGAAATTGACACAAATATTGAATTAAAATGATAATAATAACGTGAAATATATGTCAGGTCCTTGAGGATATGCTGAGGAGTTGTGTCATTGAGTTTGAGGGACGTTGGGATAGATACCTCCCAGCGCGAATTTGCATACAACAATAGCTACCAAGCTAGCATCCAAATGGCCCCATATGAAGTAATCGTATGGGAGAAAATGCAGAAATCAGGTGTCTTTGGACTGAATTGGCGAACAAATCGGTAGGGCGGACACAGTGAAACAGCCGAGGAGAAGGTAAAATCAATCAAAGCCAACTTAAAGGTTGCCTCGCATGCAGTAAATCTTATGCCGACCTGAAGAGGAAAGAAATAGAATATGTGCTTGGCGATAAAGTGTTCCTCAAGGTGTCACCATGGAAGAAGGTATTGAGGTTTGGAAGGAAAGGTAAGTTGAGCCCTAGGTTCATTGGCCCATATGAAATCATCGAACGTGTGGGTCCAGTGGCCTATAGGCTAGCTTTACCACCAGAGCTGGACAAGATCCACAATGTGTTCCACGTGTCTATGCTCAGAAGATACCGCTCAGATCCTTCACATGTCATCTCCAGGGAAGAAATTGAAATACAACCGGATTTGACGTATGAAGAAGAACCTCTACGGATCTTGGCTCGGGAAGTGAAAGAGTTGAGGAACAAATAGATTCCATTGGTGAAAGTGCTTTGGAGGCACCACAACACCGAGGAGGCAACTTGGGAAAGTGAAGAGACGATGAGGCAACAGTTCCCTCAACTGTTTGCATCAAGTAAATTTCGAGGACGAAATTTAAATTAGAGGGGAAGAGTTGTAACACCCTCCCGGTAACAACTCCGTACATTCTACTGTTCCGGTGACCGATGTCGGTCTAGACAGCTAGAACGTCCGGAAAAATATTTAAACTAAAGTCAGAAACCATAATTAACTCAAATATTAATAAGAAAAATTTAGTAAAAATTTTAGAAATAAAATACAACCAAGTTAAACGAGCCGGTGCCCTAGCGAGGGGTAAACCAGAGTGAAGTTGCGGTTCTCGAAACGAGGAGCCTTAGACCCGGGGGAAAAATTATAAAATAATTATTGGGACTCCAGAGAAGGGTCATTGAGGTTCCTAGGGCATTAGAATGCCAAGAAAATATTTAGAAAAATTTTTCAATCGGTACAGACAATTTTGACCTGCTCACCAAGCGGAGGGCATTTTGGTCATTTCGCCTTCAGAGGTGATTTTTGGCCGACTTGTCCAGTTGAGTAAATAATTAATATGACATAAAATATGGATAAACATTACTAGAAATTAAATTGAAGATGAGTAGTGGAGGAAAGAAAAGAAAGTGAGGAAAAAGCTTATTTATGACATCATGGTGATGTCATTAAGAAAACTATGACCAATCACAATTAAGCCATCATTTGACTAACTAATAAAGAGACTAAATGAAGACCAAACAACCAAAAATTACAACAGCCATCACCCTCTTCCTCATGCAGCCGAAATCCCTTCCCTCCTCCCTCCATTGATGTTCAATCAAGCAAGCTTAATTTCTCCCTTCTTTCACCACAAAACCCTAACCTCTCTTCATTAAAATTTTACCCCACACCTTAAACAACCTTTTGGCAGCCTAGAAAGTGAAGGAAAGTGAAGTTTAGAGTTGAGAAAAATCTGCCCTATTCAAGATTAGTGCATTCGATACTTAAAACTCTTTATTTTTGTGATTTGTAACTACTAGCAATCTCCCACTAGCACTAGAGTCATTCATTACAACACCATAAACCCATCTTCTCAAGATGTCGGTCTAACTGAGCTTGTGATAAAGGCTTAGTGAATGGATCAGCTGGATTTTTCAGCTGATGCTATTTTTCTGCATGGCTATATCGCTTTGCCCAACTATCTCTCTGATAATGTGGTAGCACCTTTCTATGTGTTTGGATTTCTAGTGAGACCGAGGTTCCTTATATGCAAACAACTTCTTTTGCAGCATCTAATGCAGCAATATACTCAGCCTTTGTAGAGGAATCAGCAGTCGTACTCTGTTTGGAACTCTTCCAACTAACTGCACTTCCATTACAAATGAACACAAACCTAGAGGTAGACTTTCTATAATTGATATCTGATTGGAAATTAGAATCAGTATCACCATCCAATTGTAAAGTCACCACCTCCATATATCAACAATAAATCCTTACTTCTTCTCAAACTTGGATTGGATTGATACCTGCTAGTCAAACTAACAGCATATGCGATATCCGGCCTAGTACACAACATTGCATACATCAAACTTCCAATAGCTGAAGCATATGGAATCCTAGCCATTTTATCTCTTTCTTCAAGTGTCTTTAGAGACATCTCTTTAGAAAGGTGGATACCATGTCTCACTGGTAACAATCCTTTCTTGGAATCAAGCATGTTAAACCTCTTTAACACCTTTTCCAAGTATAGACTTTGGGATAAACCAATTATTCTTTTCGCTCTATCTCTATAGATGCGAATCCCAAAAATGTAGGTTGCCTCCCCTAAGTCTTTTATGGAGAATGTATTTGACAACCATACCTTTACAATTGTTAACATACCTGTCTCATTACCCATCAATAAAATATCATCCACATATAAGACAAGGAAGGTGATAGCACTATCACTAACCTTCTTATATACATATGGCTCATCCTCATTTTTGATAAAACCAAATGACTTAATGGCTTCATCAAAACGGATGTTCCAACTCCTCGAAGCTTGCTTCAATCCATAAAAGGATCGCTTTAGCTTGTATACTTTAGAACCATCTTGGGATTCAAAACCCTTAGGTTGTTCCATGAAAATGTTTTCTTCAATGTATCCTTTGAGAAAAGCTGTTTTGACATCCATCTACCAAATCTCATAATTTTAGTATGCAGCTATTGCTAATAGAATCCTAATTGATTTAAGCATGGCAACAGGCGAGAAAATCTCCTCATAGTCGATTCCTTGCCTTTGGCGAAACCCTTTCGCTACTAGCCTTGCTTTATAGGTCTCTACCTATCCATCAGAACCAATTTTCTTCTTGCAAACCCATTTGTTCCCTATAGGTACAATACCTTCAGGTGGGTCAACAAGATCCTAAACTTGATTCTTATACATGGAATCAATCTCGGATTTCATAGCATCAATCCATTTTGAAGAGTCTATATCTGATATAGCTTCTTCATAGGCAAGTGGATCATCTCCATGATCTACTTCTTTATGAGTAGATAACTCTTGTTCTTTTTCATGAAGGAAACCATATCTCACTGGTGGGTGAGATACACTGGTTGATCTACGAGGAATAACTGTAGATGTTTCATCAATAGGTGTAGGTTGACTAGATGGATCTATATCCATCTGATCTGTTGGTTAGTCAGAATTCTCCAATTCTAACTCTATTTGCCTTCCTTTGCCTCCTTCTTGAGTAAACTGTTTTTCAAGAAATGTGGCATCTCTACTTATCATAATCTTTTGTGATGTAGGGAAATAAAAATAATATCCCAAACTATCTTTTGGATATCCAACAAATCGACCCTTTTCTGATCTGGTTTCTAATTTATCAGTGTTCAGCTTTTTGATATAAGCTGGATAACCCCAAATCTTAACATGCTTAAGACTTGGTTTTTCTCCATGCCATATCTCATAAAGTGTGGAAGATACTAATTTTGATGGAATCCTATTCAGAATATGCAAAGCTGATTCTAATGCAAATCCCAAAAAGAGATTGGCATATCAGTATAGCTCATCATTCTACGTACCATATCCAATAGGGTACGATTTCTTCTTTTAGATACACCGTTCAGCTGTGGTGTTCCTGGAGGAGTTAGCTGGGAAACAATGTCATGCACTCTCAAGTATTCATCAAATTTAGTACTCAAGTATTCACCTCTACGATCTGATCAAAGAGTTTTAATACTCTTTCCTGTTTGATTTTCTACTTCAGATTTAAATTCTTTGAACTTTTCAAAGGATTCATGTTTGTATTTCATTAAATACAAATACCCAAACCTTAATTTATCATCAGTAAAGATAATAAAGTAATGAAAACCACCTCTAGCCATTTCTTTAAATGGACCACATACATCACTATGTATTAGCTCCAAAATATTTTCAGCCCTTAGCCCTTGTCCTACAAAAGGTGATCTAGTCATTTTGCCTTGAAAGTAGGATTCACAAGTTGAAGTAGGTCCAGAACCTAATAAGGATAAAATCCTCATTTTCTTCAGCTTTGCATCCTATCTTTTGCAATATGACCTAACCTTAAGTGCCAAATATATTTTGAACTTGAGTTGATTTTTATCATGGCATTGCATTCTTTTAGATTGCTATACTCTGGGCAGTTCCCTTTCCAATGCCTATCCTGCTGGCAATGGAAACACTTTTCTTTGCCTTCATCAGCTTTAGTCTTCCCTTTCTGTTTAGCTATTTTCTTTGAAGATCCTAGAACTTGAGGTTTCCTTTTCTAATTGCCCTTCTTCTTATTGGACTTTCCAGCAGAAGATGATGCAATCAAAGCTACCTCTTTTCCTTTATTGCCTGGCATATTCTTTTGGACAATAACTAGCATGTTGAGTAAACCAGCTAGGGTGCATTCCTGTTTAGTCATATGAAAATTTATCACAAAATTCCCAAAAGACTCAGGAAGGGACTGAAGGATCAAATCCGTTTGCAGTTGGAAATTCATGTTAAAGTTAAGATGTTCCAGCTGCTCAATCAGCCGAATCATCTTGTGGACATGATCCCCAACATTCTATCCCTCAGACATCCTCATGCGGAATAACTGTCTAGATATCTCATACCTAGCATTCCTGTTGTACTCACCATACAACTCTTGTAGGTGAAAGAGGATCTCACTCGCACTCTACATGTTCTCATGCTACTTTTGTAACTCATTACTCATAAAAGCAAATATGTAACACTTGGCTCTCATATCATGCTCCTTTCACTTGTCCAAAGTTTCATGTTCCTCTTGTGTGGCCTCTGGAGGTAAGGGACTAGGAACATTTGAGTCTAAAACATATCCTATATGTTCAAGGTTCAGGACAAGTTTCAAATTTCTTAGCCAATCAGATAGATTAGGTCCTGTCAACCTATTGCGATCAAGTATGCTTGCAAGGATATTGGATGGTGGTGGTTATGGTGTGTTCATTATTATCAGAAAATTAACTGCAGAAAATAACCAGATTAATTAGTAAATGTATCATGTATTTAACCAAAATGATTATGGTCTTTTAATCAAATTGGTCATCCCACTAACTTAGCGAATCCTACACTTCCAAAGTAGAAAATGGAAATCCTAGTTGGATGGATTTTTGGTGGGTGATTGAATTCTTATAATCTTATTGATCATCCTCAGGTACATCCATTATTAGAATTACAATAAACTATAAGTGAGCAACTCCTTGCCCATCACATCTCATATGAGGTTCAATCCTTTACGTAGCCCCTAATGCTCAAAATCTCAAGTACATCCATTATTGACTTATCTTGCATTAGTTAAGTTGATCCCATTGAGCCAGTAATTATGCAAATAATTTTAATGTCCTCAGGCACATCCAATATTGGCCACCAAACCATTTACATATTTATAACATCTCATGCTTAACAACTATTCTTAAGAAAATCTCTTAAATTATTGCATCTTATGTAAGTATTTAAAATTTCATAAAATAATTGCCTCAATGGAGGGCCCATGTTATAATTACTTTAATTATACCATTTTTAACTTAATCATTTGTTTGGAAGATTTTGTGGTCATCCTAATTACTATTAAGGTCTCACTTTGCACATTATCCATTTAGCGTGCCTATATCATATACTTGCATACATTCCCATGCATCTCATGCATTCATGGATAAACAGTAAATATGGTATGATCATGGACTTTCTAAGGGATTTAATTCTGAGTCACCAAGAATTAAATCAGGGCATTCCTAGGTGTATTTTATTCATTCATTTTACAAGAGTTGCTGAAGGAGTACATAATCAACACTTGATCTTGAATTCCTCCTACTGGTCCCACCAATGCTCTTAACCTCCTTGATCTTCTTGCAATCCAATTACATAGTAATCCTTGGCATACCAAGGTGAATTTACAAGAACTAAATAAATGAAATTACAACCCAAAATTATTACAACCTTTATAATACATGCCCAAAATAAATTAAAATTAATTAATTAATTTACAATCCCAAAAAAACATAAAAGAAATAAATCCAATCACATTGGTCTTATATAGTCCATGATCATTCATCATGCATATCACTATTTAACAATTTAAATAAAACATACACACTTAAATTAAATTGAATATCTCATATTCAACTTAACAATCCAGATTTGAATATGATTCAAACAAATTTAAAAATTTAGATTTGAATCACATTCAAACAAATTTAAAAATTTCATATTTGAATCAAAATTTAATTGTGTGATTAAAACTCTAATTAAAAAATTTAATTAGACATAAAATGGGCAGATCATACAACACTTGCACACATAATACCCATCACTTACCATGCACATCGTGGTAGTGCACAAACCATGCGCACCATGGTGCTTCCAAGCATGTCGCCACCTTTATTCATTGCAACTAGCAATGATTTAATCACCTCATGATCAAATCACACAATTAAATCATATAATCAACAATCTAAATGGCAAATATAGTGGCTCTGATACCAATTGAAGGAGCGGAAGCATGAAAAACATAAGTTTAGATCATTGAAATTCAAAATTTTTCATCTAGAGTCACATGCATCATACAAGATTTATTTTTATCTATTTGATTTCAATGATAAACAGCATATTAAAACTCTTTTAATATATTTTTGGATCTACATTTGCCATTTAAGATTTTAGAATTAACATATTAATTCCTTAGAACCCTATATTATATCAAGAACAAGTGCACTAACCTTTTGATGCACTGAAGTGTGTTTGCCACCTTTGGGATGCGTGGACACTAGATGTTTCCCTCTAGCTTGTCCACACCAAGATCACCAATGGTAGCCCTTGAACAGCTTCTAAAGCTTTGTCTATGAATTAGAAAATCAAGTTTTGCCTTTTGAGAAATTACAAATGTAAATAGGACACTAGAAATGATTTCTAGTATTTTTAATTCAAGAGATTGTTTGCTAATCTCTTTGAATTGATGAGAGATGAAGAAGAAGAGAAGGAAGAGGTAGCCAAGGGTGGTGGCACCAAAGAGAATGAGCAGCTTGTTATTTTTTTCTTTTCATAACAGCACATTATATAGCTAGGTCATTCATCATACCATTCACATTAATTGCAATTCACATCAATCGATTTTCGCGTACCATTTGTACATCGAATTATTTTCCTTTCTCTCATGATGGGAATAAATGTCCCATTCACATATTTATATGATGTTTTCATTCATTACAATACTTATATGAATTATTATTCACAATGCAAAAAAGTGTTTTACATACTAAGTATTTGAAATTCACATTTTTTCCACTATTGTACTGTTTATTATACAAGGTATCCTCATTATTCTATTTATAATGGGAACATAGGTTCCAAGTGTATTTTCATATGACTTATGTGTTTAGCAAACCATTTAGGTAATTTATATTTTATGTATCAATAGATTTCATGTCACCTTGTAGTGGAAAAGTGGGTCCCACATACCTATTTCATGTAATTTAGCATGTAGTGACTTATTAGGGATATGACCTTACTAAAAACAATTTAATTTAAGAACCTTTCTTTAGGTTTAGTTTTACTGTTTTGAATTTACATATCAAATTAAGCAATAGCCCCACTTCCTTCATGGAAGTCATTCTTCTATGTCTTTTCTTTATTTTCCTTTTTGAATCATGTTATTTTGGATTTGTATAACTCAAGTTACGGTCAAATAAACATAACTGATTCAGTTGCAAATTCTGATTCCTTTAGCTAGGCAATTTTGGTATCATAATTTGTTAAATTATTTGGACAGGTTGTAGCAATATTTAGGCTAGTGTTCTTCATAGGATATGTTGCCCTATGTCTTATGGTCACTCAGAATTTTTAGTTGCACTTTTTTAAGTCATGTAGACTTACTTATAGCCACATTATTGGCCTGGACTCAAATGTCCTATACTAATATGATTTCCATTTAGGTCAGTAGCTTTGACCCAAAATTTAAGCTTCTTACATTCATAATTTGAGAAAGGTGTCTAAAAAAAAGTTAAAGCCTTATTTCTTAAGTTTCTAGAACTATATGGCACATTTCAATTGAAGTTTTCTAGTGGGAGATATGCTTAAAAAACTATGCTGGAGTCAATGGTTACTTATGCACATTTCCAAAATTTATGCACTAATTTGGCCTAGCCAATTGACCTATTTCTCTTGATTTTTGGGTTTTGGTCAAAATATCAATCTTGTAGATCTATGTCTTATTGAAATTTTAGCACTTGTTTCAGGGCATTTGGAGTTCTATGGACTAAGTTATGGCATCTTTGCCAAAACTGGTCAAGTTGCCTAGACAAAGGCAATTCTAAGCTGTTTTGGTTCTGGACAGTTTTTGTGTCCCAACTTGTGCAAGCAATTTGACTTGGTTAATGGCATTTCTGGGCCTTGTGTTCTTCACAAAAGTTGTATCCCTATGTCTAAGCTTTCTAATGATATAAATTTTAGGTCATTTGGACATGTCTAGAGTGAGTTGTGACCAAATGAATGTACACTGTTCATTTAGTCAATTTTCTGGGTTCACAATTTGGTAATCTGGATTAGGGCAACATATTGGTCATTTTCTGGATAGAATTTTGGCATGATTTTCACATGAAAATTGGTGCATTTTAGGTCTAGTTTTACTTTCAATTGGCCTCATACCAATTGGGACCACACAATTTCACTTATGGCTCAAAATATACACTGCATTCAATAAATACTCAACCTGCCATAAAAATTACACTTCTAATTCTCATTCCTCCATCTCCCAAACTCCAATTTTGGCATTCATAGCACTCTAAGATTATCAATCATCTCAATTCAATCAGTTTCTAGCAATTTGCACAAGTCTCCAAGAATCAATTCACAACCCTAATTCAAACGGTCAAAGTCAACATTACATATTTCGTAAATTTTCTAATACATGTAAATTCATTCCTCAACATATAACTCATTCATCAACACCATTAATCACCATTTAAATACATGGAAGTATCAATCTTCAATGCTTCTCAAGGCTGCCAAAATTCAACAATTACACAAGCCTCATCAATCAATCTCAATTTTCCAAATTCAAACAATTACACAAAATCCCTAAATTATCATCAAACCCTACTTCAGTTTTTCCCAATTTATACCTATCACATGCAATTAAATTTTAATACATATAATCACTTTAATCAACATCCCTAATCATCATTTATGTGTAAGAAATAATCAAACTCCCTTACTTATCAAGGCTGCCAAATTGGGAGTTCTCAATTACTCATCATTTTCAATCAAATTCCTCATCATATCAACTCATTTCAATGTTTAACTAAGGAAAAAAGGAGAAATTATGCACTAACCCCAACTTGTGAGAATTCTTGTCTTGCCAAACTTCAATTCTATCTCTTCAAATTACTATCAATAGCTTCCTTATGATGTGGGGATTAATTTTTGTGAAGGGACTTGTAAGAATCACGGTGAGAAAGAGAGAGATTGAAGCTTTGCATGAAACTCATCCATAGAGTAAATGGGAGAGCTTGAATTCATCCATTTGAGTGAAGTGAGGAAGAAGATGGAATTAGTGGATTTACATTTGTCCTCTCATGGTTTTATCCCCCCCCCCCCCCCCACTAACTATATTTAATTAATTATAATAATCAAATTTTCCTAATTCTAATTATACCCCCTCATTTCTCTGAATTTATATTACACATATAATTTCTTATTTTCATGGGATTTTTAAAATTTAATACCACTTATTTTAATGGACATTTAGGTCAAAAGTCAACTCTAGGTGCCAAATGATCAAAATGCCCCTCTTCGAGTTATAGTCACACTTTTTCGGCAATACCGATTAAATTCCCGACCCAACTGCTCCTTTAATTTTCATTTTCATGGATATTGATTAACTACATTTTCTTTGACATTTTTAATGTCATTTGTACTCAATAGACCTTTAATTAAATCCCAAAAATTATTTCTCAAGGTTCCTCACGAGTTTGGGGTCGTCAACTATCTACGCAGTGACTTCCTAGTGCGATCACCCATCGCTAGAACTGCAGCTCATTTAACCTTGTTGTATTCTATTTCTTAAATTTTTTCTAAATTTTTCTTGCCATTATTTGAGTTATTTATGACTCCTCACTCTAGTTTAAATATAGTTCCAGACATTCTGGCTGTCCGGGCAGACATTGGTCACCAGAACAGTAGAACGTAAGAACTATCTAAAATGAGGGCATTACAGATGTGCTTTAATTTAATTAACCTTGTATCCAAGCTTAATTAAATAAGTGAAGATGATTAGTATGCTTTAATTTGTATGAATTGTGCTAATTGGTGAATTAGGGTTCTTGATAATTAGAAATTTAGGCAAATTTAAGGATTTGGTGAATTTATGCCCAATTGACATAATTGGTACTTAAATTGGTCAATTGGTGTGTTTAGAAGTGTGATTGAATGATTGAAACTAAAATTGATTTGTGAATGTGCAATGGTCAATTCTGGACAGATTGACCTTGGTCCACTCAAATGGCCATAACTGAAATTCTATTGCTCCAATTGGTGTGAGGCTAATTGGAGATGAAAATTAGGACCCAAAGAAACAATTTTCATGGAGAAACCTTGCCCTAAAACTGACCACAAGTTAGTGTAAAATTTGATTAAATCCGAATTAGGTACCCTGCCACTGGACAAAACTGACCATATAAACAATACTTGTTCAATTAGTCATAACTTGGTGTAGAAAGGTCCAAATGACCTGATTTTTATTCCGTTGGAAAACTTAGACATATTAGAACAACTTTCATGAAGAACACAAATCCATATTCTGACCATAACCTAGTCAAATTGCCAACCAAACTTAAGTTACCAAAATTGCCAGAACCCTACATTGCCCAAAATTCTAGAATTTGACCAATGTAGCTAGCCTTAGCAAAAATAGCATAACTTAAGCTACAAAACTAAAAATGGAATGATTCAAAAAGGGAATTAAAGCTAACACATAAAGGAACAACTTTGATGAAGGGAAGTTTGCCAAATTTCCATTGTAGAAGGTTCAATGGAATAGTACAACCAAGTGACCCAAAACTGAAATTTTAAAATTTCACTTAGAGAGTTTGGAATTTCAATTGGTAATCAATGTCAACACAATTTTAACCCAAAATTTGGTATATGGGTGTAATTAGAACAAAAATACCTATTAATTATGAAAAAGTCAACATTTTAAAATGAATAGTGAAGTGAATAGTAACCACAAATATACCAATTGCAGAGGACTCAAATTTTATAAATTTGATTAAGTAGATTAAGTCTACAAAAATTTAATTATTTAATTACTTGTTAGAAATGAGTTGAATGAGTATTGAAACACTTTAAATTGTGTGTTTTAGTAGAAAAAGACACTGGGAAGAATAAGAAAACAGTGAGTCAAGGCATAGAGGTGACTCATTAGAGATTTGTGCACAACAACTAATTTTCTTTTGATTTTCGAATTGAATTTTGAATTGAACAAGTTGTGGAATGAATTTATGGCCTTAATTTTATGTATTAGCCCAAAATTTAGGAAATTATTTGAATGTGAATTGATGGATCATTTGAGGTTTGGAAAATTGTTAAAATCGGTTGAAACCACAGTTGTCATGACTATATGTTTGAATTCCTCACTAGCTTGCTTAGTGGGATGAATTGGTTTTGTATTCCCTCTCTGGCTGAAGTGTTGAGGTATGTGCTAGTTGAGGACGAATTGAATGAGTACTCATATATTGTGCTAGCTAGCCTTGGTATTCCTCATTAGCCTTTGGCTATTAGAATGAATTGGATATTAGTGTCATGATTAAGCTGTGTGACCTTTCTAAAGGATTTGTTCTGTAATTTATGGAATGAAATTTGATTTATTTAAGAAATTTTCTAGCTTTAGAAATACAGCATGATTTGTATGTGTTTAATCTTTCAATTGATTTAATTTGATAAAATTTTGATTTAATGGTTGTGTCAATTATTATTTTTATTATTATTTTTAAGTTGTGCACCACTGAGTCTTTGGCTCAGCGATAGTTTTTTATTGCTATCACAGGTAGAGAGATAGATAAAGCAGCAGAGTAGGCTGCTTTATGACTTGGAGTGTTCAGCATTTTGGAGTTATCACCAGGTATATAGAATATACCCTTGTAAATTTTGTTTTAGTGTATATGTAACTGTATGTATGTACATTAGCTTTGAGCAGTTGTGTAATAAATTTTAGAGTTTATTTTGATTTGTGTAAATAATTGTAATGTAAACTTATTATCTTTATCTAAAGAAATGCTTCAATTTATTTTTGAAATATTTTCTTTTATGAATTGCTTGAAATTGTGCTGAATTGAAGATGGGTTGTGATGAGTTGATGCATACATTTTGCATAATTATTTAGGTTTAATTTCATAGCCATTTTATTTGATTATTAGTCACTTTTAGCTAATTTCATTAGTTATTTAGTTAGTTTTTCATAATTGTCAATTTTGGATTAATTTGTAATTTTTACTTTGTTTTATAGGAAAAATGGTGTTTTTGAAGGACTAAAAAGAAATTTTTCCATTGAGGAGTGACTTCTGCAACCAAAGATGTCAAAAACAAGTTTCAAAGTTGAAATATGCATTAGCCAAATTGGGCATAACTTGCCGCATAAGCTATGCAGATCTGCATAAGGAGAAGAATCACTGTTCCAATACCTGCCGAATTGTGCATAAGGAGAGTGCATGGCTTAAGCAGATTCACGCCCCCCTTATGCAATCTCATGGAATTGTGCATAACCTATGCACCTGGTCATGCAGTTTCGCATAAGTGAACCAGAAACCAGCCGAAAACTACATAAGGGACTGCATGACTTATGCAGTCCACTTATGCAGTCCCACAAAGATTTCATTAAGGAGCTGGTAGAAGATTCCCTCAGAAAATCTCTCCTCAAACACACCATTTTAGGGCTCCATATCAGAAAATGTTATAAATAGCCCCATTTCCCATTTTAGAAGAAGAGGAAGAAAGAAAGGAAGAAAAGGGAAAGGAGAGGCAGCAGCTGAAGAGTCACAATCACCTCCCACACCATTTCCAATTAGATTTGGAGATTTCTTTCTTTTCTTACATTTTTCCTACCTTCCTAGTATTTGATTTCTTGTTTCTTAGCTTAGATTAAAGCTTTATTTCCATATTAAATCAGAATATCTTGTAAATATTATGGATAGTGAGTAGTTTAATCTTGATTCTGGAGTAAGGGTTGTAATATTTGAGATATTTTGTGGATTTTGATTGGGTAATCCATATTTTGTGGTCTTAATGAGTTTTATTCATTTCTTGTGTGCTTAATGACATGCTTAGTGTAGGATCCCATTAAGTGATGTTCTTAATCCATGGTTGAGGCACCGAAAGGAGAAGGCCTTGTGATAGATAATCAAGAAATTGAACTTAATTAACTTAGATCTAGAAATAAACTAAGGATTAAGAGGATTCACAGATTAATTAAAGAACTTAATGGGTCTTAATTAACTTTAACTCCACGAAAGTAGGATTAGATTAAATAAGGCACTCTTTGTCTCACTCGAAAGGGTATTCAAAGGATTTAAGAATTAATCTCCTTAAAACCCGTAAGTTCCACAAGATTGGATAACCAATTTAAAATCCCAAAATAGCTCGAATATGAAATCCCGAACTCCAGAATCGCCTTTTTATCATTGATAATTTCAAATTCAATTTAATTGCTTGCCATATTTGAACTTGCTTATTTCAATTTGATGCAATTTTAGTTTAAATCATTACATAGTTGAATAGATTATTAATTTTGCACATATAGATTTCATACTCCAATACCCATCAATTTATTGCTTTAATTTCAAAAATAGTTCAATTTAGTCAACTTTTTATATCAAAAATTCAATCATTAACACAACTCCTCATGGGAACGATATCTTTTCTATATTACTTGTATGACCCGTGCACTTGTGGTTGGGCCACATCAAGTTTTTAGCGCCATTGCCGGGGAGTTGTTTGTTTGAGATTGAATTCTTGATTATTTTAGTTGTTTTTAGTTTTATCTTTGTTATCTTTTAATTTTTTGTGTTTGTTTGTTCTTTTTCAGGTACTTTTAATCTTTTATGAGAAGAGCTAGAAGCACAAGTGACACATCTTTATTGTTCAATCCTGAAATTGAGAAATTTTGTAAAGCCAACAAGAAAGAAACCAGAAAAAGAAAAGAAGCTTTGAGAGAAACTGAATTAGAAGCAGACATGGCCGATGAAAGAATTAGAATTGGTGGTGGTAATGCTGGAAATGATCGAAACAATGAAAATGCAGCCCAAGGTGAAGAGGTTGTAAATGCTAATGTGCCTAGGGGAAGTATGATGGATCATGCTTTTCCTCATTTTGATGACTTGAGAGAAAGTATAGCAAGACCAAGAATTGATGCAAATAGCTACAAGATGGATTTTGGAGTTCTTCAAATGATTCAAAATTCCCAATTCGGGGGACATCCTTCTGAAAATCCACACACACATCTAAAGAAGTTTGCTATGATCTGTGACATGCAAAAACAACCAGGAGTGTCTGATGATGCAGCAAGATTGAAGCTATTCCCATTCTCTTTGAAAGATAGAGCATTGGATTGGCTTGATTCTTTACCTCACAACTCCATCATAAATTGGGAGCAACTCACTGATGCATTTCTTGCACAATATTTTCCACCTAGAAAAACTCTAGAATTGAGGAACCAAATGACAGCTTTCAGACCAAGAGAAGATGAAACTCTTTATGAGTCATGGATAAGATGGAAGGAATTAGAGAGACAATGCCCACATCATGCCATTCCAAAATGGATGATAAATCAGAATTTTTACACCAATGTCACTCCTGCAATTAGAGGGATTATTGATGCTCAAAAAGGAGGAGAATTTATTATGAAGCATGAAGATGAAGCTTATGAGCTATTGGAGAAAATTGCAAAGAATACTCATCTTTGGAGTAGTCCAAGAGGACCAGCTCTAACTCAGAAGAGGCAAGCTGCTGGAATGTATGACCTTGATCCATTCAACATGATTAATGCAAAGTTTGATGCACTTACAAATGTCTTGGCTAAGAAGATGGAAGATTTAAGTATGTTGGTTAGTTCATCATCATCATCTGGAAGTTCACAATAAGTTACTTATGCAGAGGGAACTACCAGCTGTGGAGTAGATTATGGAGAGCAAGCAGCATATGTTGGTAATTATGGAAACAAGCAAATGGGGAATCCTTACTCTCAAACTTATAATCCAACTTGGAGGAATCATCCCAACTTTTCATGGGGAAATCAGCAAAGTCAAGTTCCAAATCAAAATTTTCAACCACAACAGCAACAAGGAATTCCATATCAGCAAAATCGGCAACCATTGCCTAATTTTCAGCAGAAAAATATGAATCCTCCACCAAAACAGCAAGAACAAAGTTCCACCACAGAAGCCTTATTATAACAGATTCTTGCTAACCAAACTAAGCATGATGAAGAGATGAGAGAGATGAAAGCAAGGCTAGAACAGATGCAAACTCATAATAGAATGCTGGAAAATCAGATTGCACAACAAGCATCTTCCTCAAGTACCAAGTATTTTGGCAAACTTCCAAGTCAACCAGAAAACCCAAGAGAGCAGTGTCAAGCTATTACTTTAAGAAGTGGGAAGGTTGTAAATAATGAGAAGAGTGAAAATAGTGAGAAGAGAGAAAATGAGAAAGAAATTGATGAGAGTGAAAAATAAGAAAGTGAGAAAGAGTGTGCAGAAAAATGTAAAGAGAAAATTGAAGAGAAGGAAGAGAAGTATATACCTCCAGAGCCTTACAAGCCACAACTTCCCTTTCCACAAAGATTTCAAAAAGCCAAGCTTGATAAGCAATTTGGGAAGTTCTTAAAGGTTTTGAAGAAGCTATACATAAATGTGCCCTTTATTGATGCTCTTTCACAAATGCCTTCTTATGCAAAATTCTTAAAAGAAATTCTCTCAAACAAGAGGAGACTTGAAGACCATGAAACTGTAGCTTTGACAGAAGAATGTAGTGCTATCCTCCAAAGGAAACTTCCTCCAAAGCTCAACGATCCAGGGAGTTTTTCAATTCCATGCCACATTGGGGAATCATGTTTTATAAAAGCTTTATGTGATTTAGGGGCTAGTGTTAGCCTCATGCCCCTCTCCATTTATAAGAAGCTCAATATGGGAGATCTTAAACCAACCCACATTTCTCTTCAGTTAGCTGACAGATCAATTAAGTATCCTAAAGGGATTTTGGAGAATGTGCCTCTGAAGGTTGGGAAGTTTTATATACCTGTTGACTTTGTCATTTTGGACATGGAGGAGGATTCTAATATCCCAATCATCTTGGGAAGACCCTTTCTAGCTACAGTAGGAGCATTGATTGATGTTAAGGGAGAAAAATTGACTCTTAGAGTTGGTGAAGATCAATTGGTTTTCAATATTAATAACAATATGAAGAAGCATCATTCTGAAGCTGATACTTGCTTGAGAGTTGATATCATTGATGAGCTGGTTGAAGAAAACTTCAGAAAGAAATATCCAGAAGATCCACTTGAAAATTGCTTGGTTCATGGAGGAGGAATAGATTATGACAACCTTCATGTGGCTGCATATGCTCAACATCTAGAAGGAAGTCCACCATTCATTTCTGCTCCAGTTTTTCAACTTACACAAAAGGAAAAAGGTGAATCTAAGCAACCATCAATCAAGGAAGAAGATGCACCTAAGGTAGAACTTAAGCTACTTCCTTCTCAGCTCAGGTATGAATTTCTTGGCACTAATAACACTTATCCAGTAATTGTAAATGCAAACTTAAATACCTTAGAGGCTGATAAGTTGTTAAGAGTGTTGAGGCAATTCAGGAAAGTTTTAGGATATACCATAGATGACATTAAGGGAATAAGCCCACACTTTTGCATGCACAGAATTATTTTGGAAGAAAATTGTAAGCCATCTATTGAACATCAGAGGAGGTTGAACCCAAATATGAAAGAAGTTGTTAAAAATGAAATTTTGAAGTTGCTTGATGCAGGGATCATATATCCTATCTCAGACAGTACTTGTGTGAGTCCAGTACATGTTGTCCCAAAAAAGGGTGGAATGACAATGGTCAAAAATGAAAATAATGAATTAATTCCCACAAGAACAGTGACTAGTTGGCGAATGTGCATAGATTACAAAAAATTAAATATAGCCACTAGAAAAGATCATTTTCCACTTCCCTGCATTGATCAAATGTTAGAAAGACTGGCTAGGCATTCTTATTTTTGCTATTTAGATGGGTATTTAGGTTTTTTTCAAATCCCTATCCATCCAAATGACCAAGAGCAAACTACTTTTACTTGTCCATATGGAACCTTTGCTTATAGGAGGATGCCATTTGGGTTGTGTAATGCACCAGCCACTTTTCAAAGGTGCATGATGGCAATCTTCTCATATTTCATTGAAGATATAATGGAGGTTTTTATGGATGATTTTTCTGTTTATGGATCTTCATTTGACATATGCTTGGCTAACCTTTCTAAAGTTTTGCAGCGATGTGCAAATACTGACCTTGTGTTAAACTGGGAAAAGTGTCATTTCATGGTTCAGGAGGGGATAGTGCTTAGACATTTGGTATCTAACAGAGGAATAGAGGTTGATAAAGCCAAGGTTGAAGTGATAGAGAAGATGGCTCCTCCTACCAGTGTCAAGGGAATTCAAAGTTTTCTAGGACATGCCGGGTTCTACAGACGCTTTATCAAGGATTTTTCTAAAATAGCCAAACCTTTGTCTAATTTGTTAAGTCATGACACACCATTTGTATTTGACCAAGAGTGTTTGGATGCCTTTTGCAGGTTGAAGCAAGCTCTTATCACTGCACCAATCATGCAACCACCTGATTGGAGCCTACCTTTTGAAATTATGTGTGATGCTAGCAACTATGCAATTGGAGTTGTTCTTGGTCAAAGAAAGGACAAAAAGGCTTATGCTATTTATTATGCTAGTAGAACATTGGATGAAGCTCAAACAAATTATGCAACAACTGAAAAGGAATTCTTAGCAATTTTCTTTGCGTTGGAAAAGTTCAGACCTTACATTATTGACTCAAAGGTGGTTATATTTTCAGATCATGCAGCCATCAGGTATTTACTCCGTAAAAAGGACGCTAAACCTAGGCTCATTAGGTGGATTCTGATGCTACAAGAGTTTGATTTGGAGATTAGAGATAAGAAGGGAGCTGAAAATGTAGTTGCAGATAATCTTAGTAGGCTGAAATTGGATGATGAAGAAATCGATGAAATCCCTATTGATGAGTTTTTCTTGGATGAACAACTTTTCTCTCTTGTTGCTAAACTACCTTGGTATGCAGACTTGGTGAATTATCTATCTTGTGGAGTTTGACCTCTAGGAATGACATGGCAATAAAAGAAAAAGTTTTGGCATGAGGCAAAATTTTATAGATGGGATGATCCTTTACTCTTTAGGAGATGTTATGATGGTTTAATAAGAAGATGTATTCCTGATGAGGAGACACAGAGTATTATGCATCATTGCCATGCTTCTGATTATGGAGGACATTTTGGAATCTCTAAAACAGCTAGTAAAATTTTGCAAGCTAGTTTCTTTTGGCCAAATCTTTTTAAGGATGTGAGGAAATTTGTGTTGGAATGTGATAAATGTCAAAGGAGTGGAAATTTGTCAAAAAGAGATCAAATGCCCCTAAATGATATTCTTGAAGTAGAATTATTTGATGTCTGGGGAATAGATTTTATGGGGCCATTTCCTCCTTCATATGGTAATAGATACATCCTAGTTGGAGTTGACTATGTGTCAAAGTGGGTGGAAGCTATTGCAACTCCAACTAATGATGCTAGAGTGGTAGTGAACTTCTTGAAGAAATTTGTCTTGAGTATATTTGGAGCACCAAGGGCTATAATTAGTGATGGAGGTTCGCATTTTTGTAATAAGCAATTTGAGAGCTTAATGAGGAAGTATGGTGTAGTGCACAAGATAGCTACCCTATACCATCCTCAAACTTCAGGACAAGTTGAAATTTCTAACAGAGAACTCAAACATTTCTTGGAGAAAACAGTGAGCAATTCTTGGAAAGATTGGTCTGTCAAATTAGATGATGCTTTATGGGCATATAGGACTGCTTACAAAACCCCTATAGAAACTACTCCCTTTAGGTTGGTGTATGGTAAGTCTTGTCATTTACCTATGGAGCTAGAGCATAGAGCATATTGGGCCATTCAGACTTTGAATTTTGATCTCAAGCAAGCTAGTGAGAAAAGGCTATTGCAACTTAATGAGCTTGAAGAATTGAGGATGGATGCTTATGAAAGTGCCTGTATTTATAAAGAAAGAACTAAAGTTTGGCATGATAAGCATCTTAAGAAAAAGGAATTTAAAGAGGGTGATTCAGTTTTGTTGTTCAACTCAAGATTGAAATTGTTCCCTGGAAAACTTAAATCAAGGTGGACTGGTCCATATAGAGTTTCTAAGGTTTTCCCTTATGGAGCAATTGAAATTTGGAGTGAAAAATCTGAGAATTTTAAGGTCAATGGGCATAGATTGAAACATTACATAACTGGAGACCCAATAAAGGGAGCAAGCTGTTATAAGCTCTCCAATCCCTCACCTCTTTTCAGTGAAGTGCATGAAGAGTCCAGCTAAGGACTATAAATTAGCCCTCTTGGGAGGCCTCCCAAGCTCTTTTATTTTCCTTTTTGTTGATTTACTTTTATTTACATTACTTTTTTTTTATCTTAAATCTCCCCAAATTTAATTTTTTGACATTGTTAAATCTTGTCCCTTGTAGATGTATTTCAATGGAGGAAGGTTGGTCAACTGCTGGGGAGTAACTCTTAATCTGATATTTTTTCCTTCAACTCTCCCAAAATTGATTAATTTTTGCTACATAACCTATGCAGGTTTGCCTTCTTATTTATGCAGAGGAAAAAAAAAGAAAAAAAAATGAAATTTTGCAGCAAAGAAGGGTTTGCAGCAGATGGCTTATGTTTCTTGGTGAGGTTGGGTGTGTAACTTTTAAGTATTTGTGCTTATCATGTTAATGTGATGGTAAGTGGGTCATTTTTGTAGTTTTGAGCTTATTTGGGTTGTGAGATTTAAGGTGGACATACTGCATTTTCTTGGCATAACTTGGGGAGTCCATTCTCATTTGTGGATTAATGCAACTTTATGCAGATTTTATTGAGTTTCAATGTGCTAAATGTTGATTTGCAGAATTTGAGTTGAAATGGCATGATTCACAAATGCCTTTTATGCAGGATTCATTTCTACAAGCTTGTGTGATGCAATTTTGATGGATTTTGTATATATTGATGTGTTTTTTGTGACAATTTCTCATGATTTATGCTTCATAGAATTATATTTCTTCATTCTAGGGTATTTTTCACACTTGCAAATCATTTTCAATTGTAATCTCAGTCTTGTTGAATTGTGCATAAGCAACTGCATAGCTTATGCAGCTTTTAGATCAAAAAATTTTGCCATTTTCTCATCTTGCTAAAAACTACATAAGGATGTGCATAGCTTATGCAATCTTGCATAACCACAATTCTTGCCATTTTTCACCTATGTTGCAAACTGCATAAGGATGAGCATAGCTTATGTAACTCTGCATAGCCACATTTTGTCAAATTTCATATCTGCCGAGACTTGTATAAGAAGAGCGCATGACTTATGCACTTCTGCATGACTTTAAATCCTGCATTTTCTCTTTCCACCGAGACCTGCATAAGGAGAGTGCATAGCCTATGCATTTCTGCATGACCACACTCTCTAAAAACCAAAACCTGCCGAGACCTGCATAAAGAGAGTGCATAGCCTATGCACTTCTGCATGACCACACTCTCAAAAAATCAAAACCTGTCGAGACCTGCATAAGGAGAGTGCATAGCTTATGCACTTCCGCATGACCACACTCTCCAAAAACCAAAACCTACCGAGACCTGCATAAGGAGAGTGCATAGCTTATGCACTTCCGCATGACCTATTTCTCTGAAATCCAAAGCAGGCCGAAACTTGCATAAGTTAGTGCATAAGCTATGCACTCTTGCATAATCAGTTTTTCACACTTTTTATCACCCACCGAAACCTGCATAAGAGAGTCCATAAGTTATGCACACCCACTTTTCCCCTTATGCAGCCTTAACACATGTCCTGTTCAAATCAAAATTTGTTTTCGGCACCCATTTTCCCACCTCCACCTCCCGATATTCCTGTTCACTCCTTTTTCCCCCCATGTCCATTTATTCCGGCATTAACCCTCCCATTCTGCTCCACTCATCTTTCCGCCGCCTTAGCCCTAGCTACCCTCTACATCTTTCATTTTCTACCTCATCTCCTCCATCCTCACCATCGGCAACCCAATGGTGTCGCCTCCTCATTCCCCTCAAACCTCCCCTCTCCAAGTTTTGCCCTTGTCAATGCGGCCTCCCAACCCCGATTCCCCTCCACAAGAAACACCTCCACCACCTCCCACAGCCACTTACAAGAGAAAAATCAGGTCGAAATCCACCCAACCCATGGCTTCTACACCTCCTCTCTCAAAACGCAAAGAACCACCCACCACCCCAATGTCAGAGCCTCCACCCAAAAACCCCAAAACTTCAGCCTCCACACAAGCCAAATCACCCTCTTCCAGCAAAAAGCAAATGCCAGCAGCATCACAGGTATCAAAACTACCTTGGCCCCTTCCTGATGTAACTCACAAGGCAACCTTTCAAAGACTTAAGGAAAGGAGGGTGCAATCCACTAGGTATATTTCTGCAGATGCCCTCCAATCACTTGGTTTATTTGATAATGTGGTTGCATACCTTGATGGTTTAGGTTGGATGGAATTTGTGCATAAGCAGGAAATAGTTTATCCAGCTTTAGTTTTGGAATTTATTTCCTCATTCTCTGCTACCCTGAAATTGCATGACGTAGATCATAAGCCAACTATGAAATTTAGATGTTCGGGGCAAAATAGAGAGTTATCATTGGACCAATTTCATAACATTTTTGGATTTGCAATTGATGGACTATTTAGGGTACCATATACAGGGGTAGAGGTAGCAAACAAAGGTATTTGGAATGCTGCTCAGTTTTGGAGAATTATCACAAACCAACCTCAGACTTTTTCTGCTGGCAGATCCAAAACTTCTTAAATACTAGACCCTACACTTAGATTTATCCATAGGCTTATTGCTAGCACTATCTTGGGCAGAGGGACTAGTTCTGGTGCTGTTGGGAAATCTGAATTATTCATGTTATGGTGTGCTTTTCACAAGGTCAAGGTTTCTCCTGGTTACTTCTTTTGTAAGCATGTATTACATATTGCTACCAAATCCATAGGTGACATTGTCTTGGGTGGGCTCATAACTGTCATAGCCAAGCATTTTGGTTTTAATCCGGAAGAGCATCCAATACCAAAGACTTTCGGACACTTAATATTTTGATGCTACATACCAATCCAAATCGGATTCTTTGCCACCCTCGACATCGCACAACCAAAGCAGACACAAAGAACCATCGCAGACAACCAGAGGCACATTCTGTCCCACTACCCAACAAAGATTCTCACTGAACCTACACCACCCACTCAGCCAGCAGAGGACATCCCAGCAGATTCTGCACAACCTATACCTCCTGCAGCTGAACCCTCTGCATCCACAACACCTCCTCCCTTCAACACTAAAGCCTTATTCACTTATCTTGAAAGGCTTAGTGATGATATATATTTTGTGGATAGGAAGCTTGACACTGGTCTTGATACCCTCAAAGATCGTCATGATCAACTGTTTGACTTTGTCATGGAAACCAGAGATAAGCAGAAAGAATTAAAGGAAATGATGAAGCAGCTCATGATTTTTCTGGGAATGCCACCTCCACCTCCATCACCTCCTCCAGAACCATCATTTCGACAGCAGCCAGCTCCAACCAGTCCCTTAGCAGCATCTTTGGACAAGGGCAAAACAATAGAATTAGATTAGCTTCTGTTTTACTTTTGTTCAAACTTTTAGGAGTTTTTCTTTGTAGATATGTTGAAATAATTTTAGTTTGTTTTGAATTCTGTTTTTTTTGAAGTTATATTGGATGGCTATTACATTAGTTTTTCATTGATTTTCATTGATTTTCACTGCATTTACTGCCCTTTTGTGCATACTTGTCCATACACTGTATATATTTGCATGCTTCTACTAGTTTTTGCATATTTTTCCTTGCTCATCATCATGCAGCTGAAGGAACGGAAGCGTGAAAAACACAAGATTATACCATTGAATTCAAAAATTTTCACCTAGGGTCACAAGCACCATGCAAGATTTATTTTTATCTATTTGATTTCAATGATAAACAACATATTAAAACTCTTTTAATATGTTTTTGGATCTGTATTTGCCATTTAAGATTTTAAAATTAATCAGATTAATTTTAGAACCCTAGATTAAATCAAGAACGATTACACTAACCTCTTGATGTGCTGCAGCGTGTCTGCGCCTTTGAGATTCGTCTTGAGACACGGATGTTGTCCCTCTAGCTTGTCCACACCAAGAACACCTATGGCAGCCCTTGAACAGCTTCTAAAGCCTTTTCTATTAATTAGAAATTCAAGTTCTGCCTTTTAAGAGATTAGAGATGCAAACAGGACACTAGAAACAATTTCTAGTGTTCTTAATTCAAGAGATTGATGGCTAATCTCTTTGAATTGATGAGAGATGAAGAGAAATAGCTGGAGAGGCTCAAAGTGGCGTGACATATGAGAGGAGAGGCTGCTGGTTGTGTTTTCTTTTCATAACCCCACTTAAATAGCTAGGTTAACACATTAAACCCTAGCCACATGTCACCTTTTGATTAGCTCTAGGTTTAAGTGACCCAATCACATTGTGCCAAGTGTCAAACCTATATTTAATCTTGATTTTAATCATCTTACATGATTAAAAATATTTGGCAAGCTTATGTGTTATGCCATGTGTCACCATCTCATGGTGCCACGTGTCACATCGTGAAATGACCAAAATGCCCTCGTGTCTTAATTTTGAGTTCTTAACCCAAAATAATTATTTTCTTCTTCTAATTAATTTATATCAAATATAAATTAATTAATTAATCTCTATTAATTAATTTCTCATCAATTAAATTCATATTTAAACACTTTAAATATAAATTTAATTTATACTACACATCCAATAATCTAGATTTGGTTTCAAGTCATGCTAGGACTTTGCAATTTAATTGCAAATCTATTTAATTAATCAATTAAACTCTTTAATTAATTAATTAAATCATATTTAAATAGGTGATAACTTGTGTATGTGTGTGACTTACTAGGCTCATCACTAATTGGCAATGAGACATGATATCAACTCTTAATATCATCGAACTCTTTCTTACCATAAATGATTTCTCTAAATCATTTTATGAACCTCATAGACCATGGTTAACACCTAGCATAGCATGCCATGGCCACCCAATTAGTAATAAGGTTTACCTTAAATGAACCTATAATCATATGTTACCATGCACTAGAATCTCTCTACAAAAAATCCCAACTCAAGCCGAGTCATGGTTTATGTCAAACTCCATTTGCTATGAATATTATGTTCTCTTTTAATTCCAGTTCTTGATTAAAAGATTTTTCTCATCGTAAACTCTTTCTCAATAAATCTATCTGTCTGGCCAGAACTTGAAACATCAAGAACAATTAAATGAACATAGGATTTTAACTCTATTTACTTAGAGGAACAGATTCCATCTTGATCAACACCTACCTCCATATATAACTAGCGTGAGCCAACACATGCCCATATACCCATACATAGTACAAGTATGAAAGCAAGATCAAACTCAAACTACCTATATACAAGATAACTGTGCTATCTCAGTCTAAAGATTATATGCATCGATATGACTTATGACAAAACATTGACAAGAGTAAACTCCATGTGCTTGTCATAAGTGTCACTGGTTCGGCCTACTTATCATCTATAAGTGCCTATCAAGTTTGTTATATGGCATGAGACTCACCATTCCATCTTATTTATATCTCATATAAATAACTTGGGAACAAACATGAATACAATCTTTCCGATAAGTCATGTCCTTATTATGAAGTATCCTCGATTGTGAACCTATTTATGATACTTTGTGCTAGAAATATTGTCACTCATATTCTTAACAACTTAAGAATAATATTTCTAACAAAATATCAATGGACCTTTTCTATTACACATAAATATATTATGTAAACGGAAAAGTGGAAATGCCTTTTATTATTAAAAATATGTACAAGATACATACTAAATGATATGCTCTAGGCATACTACTAACAATCTCCCACTAGCACTAGAGCCATTCATTACAATATCTTAGACCCATCTTCTCAAGATGTCACTAATCGAGCTTGTGACAAAGGCTTAGTGAATGGATCACTGAATTTTTCACCGATGTTATTTTTCTGCATGGCTATATCGCTTTGCCCAACTATATGTCCGATAATGTGGTAGTGCCTTTCTATGTGTTTGGATTTTGGTGAGACCTTAGTTCCTTAGCTCGCATGATCGCTCCATTGTTGTCACAAAGGTAGTGGAACCGCCGACTTAATGGAAGGAACTACTATAAGTTACATTTAACTTCTTTATCCAAATAGCTTCATTTGCAAGATTCGATGCAAAGAATATACTCACCTCATGAGTGGAATCTGCAATGTGCTCGCTTGGAACTCTTCCAACCGATCGCACCTCCATTACAAATGAACACATATCCAGAGGTAGACTTTCTATCATCGATATCCGATTGGAAATCGAATCGTGATAACCATCCAATTGCAAGTCTCCACCTCCATAAATCAAGAATAAATCCTTAGTTCTTCTCAAGTACTTAAGGATATTCTTGACGCTTATCCAGTTGTTCCAAACTCGATTGGATTGATACCGCTAGTCAAACTAACAGAATATGCGATATCCGGCCTAGTACACAACATTGCATACATTAAACTTCCAATAGCCGAAGCATATGGAATCCTGGCCATCTTATCTCTTTCTTCAGGTGTCTTTGGAGACATCTCTCTAGAAAGGTGGATACCATGTCTCACTGGTAACAATCCTCTCTTGGAATCAAGCATGTTAAACCTCTTTAACACCTTTTCCAAGTATAAACTTTGGGATAAACCAATTATTCATTTCGCTATATCTCTATAGATGCTAATCCCAAGAATATAGATTTCCTACCCTAAGTCTTTCATGGAGAATGTATTTGACAACCATATCTTTATAGTCACAACATACCTGTGTCATTACCTATCAACAGTATGTCATCCACATATAAGACAAGGAAAGTGATAGCACTGTCACTAACCTTCTTATATAAACATGGCTCATCCTCACTTTTGATAAAACCAAAGGATTTAATGGCTTCATCAAAACGGATGTTCCAACTCCTCAAGCTTGTTTCAACCCATAAATGGATCGCTTTAGCTTGCATACCTTGGAACCATCTTGGGATTCAAATCCCTTAGGTTGTTCCATGAAAATGTTTTCTTCAATGTATCCATTAAGAAAAGTCGTTTTGACATCCATCCGCCAAATCTCATAATCATAGTATGCACTATTGCTAATAAAATCCTAATTGATTTAAGCATGGCAACAAAGCAGAAAGTCTCCTCATAGTCTATTCCTTGCCTTTGGCGAAACCCTTTCGCTACTAGCCTTGCCTTATAGGTCTCTACCTTTCCATCGTAACCAATTTTCTTCTTGAAAACCCATTTGTTCCCTATAGGTACAATACCTTCAGTGGGTCAACAAGATCCCAAACTTGATTCTTATACATGGAATCAATCTCGATTTCATAGCATCAATCCATTTTGAAGAGTCTATATCCGATATAGCTTCTTCATAGGTAAGTGGATCATCTCCATGATCTACTTCTTCATGAGTAGACAACTCTTGTTCTTCTTCATGAAGAAAACCATATCTCACGGTGGGTGAGATACCTGGTTGTTCTACGAGGAACAGTGTAGATGTTTCATCAATGGGTATAGGTTGACTAGATGGATCTATATCCATCCGATGCATTGGTTGGTCAATTCTCCAATTCTAACTCTATTTGCCTTCCTTTGCCTCCTTCTTGGACAAATTGTTGTTCAAGAAATGTGGCATCTCTACTTATCACAACCTTTGTGAAGTAGGCAAATAAAAATAATATCCAAAACTATCTTTTGGATATCCAACAAATCGACCTTTTCCGATCCGGTCTCCAATTTATCGTTGTTCACTTTTTGATATAAGTCGACAACCCCAAATCTTAACATGCTTAAGACTTGGTTTTCTTCCATGCCAGATCTCATAAGGTGTGGAAGAAACTGATTTTGATGGAATCCTATTCAGAGTATATAAAGCTGATTCTAATGCAAATCCCCAAAAGGAGATTGGCATATCAGTATAGCTCATCATACTACGTACCATATCCAATAGGGTACGATTTCTCCTTCAGATACACCATTCGGTTGTGGCATTCTGGAGGAGTCACCGAGAAACAATGCCATGCTCTCTCAAGTATTCATCAAATTCAAGACTCAAATATTCACCTCCACGATCCGATCAAGAGCTTTAATACTTTTTCTGCTTGATTTTCTACTTGATTTAAATTCCTTAAACTTTTCAAAGGATTCATGTTTGTATTTCATCAAATACAAATACCCAAACCTTGATTTATCATCAGTAAAGGTAATAAAATAATGAAAACCCCCTCTAGCCATTTCTTTAAATGGACCACATATATCACTATGTATTAGCTCCAAAATATTTTCAGCTCTTAGCCCTTGTCCAACAAAGGGTGATCTAGTCATTTTGCCTTGAAGGCAAGATTCACAAGTTGGAGTAGGCTCAGAGCCCAATGAGGATAGAATCCCCATTTTCTCCAATTTTGCAATCCTATCTTCTGCAACATGACATAACCTTAAGTGCCAAATATATTTTGAACTTGAGTTGGTTTTCACCATGGCATTGTATTCTTTTAGATCACTTGCATTCATTTTGTGTTTGTCATTATTATCCAAATAATAAAGACCATCATTCATATAACCCGAACCAACATATTTATTTCCAAAATAAATATTGCAAACATCATCTGTGAATTGAAATTCATAGCCATTTCTAGTTAAACTAGATATAGAAATGATGTTCTTAAAAGCATCAGGTACATATAAAATATTATCCAAACACAAAACATGTCCAAACATGTAAAAAGATTTAGATCCTATGGCTAAAGCTTCAACAGTTGAGCCATTGCCAATCCGGACTCTAATATCTTGAGAATGCAAGCTGTTACTATTTGCTAGTTCCTGCATATCATTAGAAATGTGAGAACTGGCACCAGTATCTAAAACCCAAGCTGTAGATGAACTATAAGTATCATCAGAATCTAAATAACAAGATATGGACATACCTTCCGAAGGTGTATCCTTCTTGTCCTTCAGAGAAGCAAGATACTGCAGGCGCCTTTTCCAAAGGCCCATCCTTTTGGCAGTGGAAACACTTTCCTTTGCCTTCATCGCCTTTAGTCTTCCTTTTCTGCTTAGCTATTTTCTTGAAGGACCAGAACTGAGGTTTCTTTTTCTTATTGCCCTTCTTCTTATTGGACTTTCCAGTAAGAAGATGCAACCAAAGCTACCTCTTTTCCTTTATTGCCCAAAGATATTCTTTTGGGCAATAACTAGCATGTTGAGTAATTCAGCTAAGGTGCATTCTGTTTAGTCATATGGAAATTTGTCACAAAATTCCCAAAAGACTCGTGAAGGGATCAAGGATCAAATCCGTTTGTAGTTGGAAATCCATGTTGAAGTCAAGATGTTCCAATCGCTCAATCACCAATCATCTTGTGGACATGATCCCCAACATTCTCGCCCTCGACATCCTCATACGGAATAAGCGTCTAGATATCTCATACCTAGCATTCTGCTGTGCTCACCATACAACTCTTGTAGGTGAAGGAGGATCTCTCTCGCACTCTGCATGTTCTCATGTTGCTTCTGTAACTCATTACTCATGGAAGCAAGCATGTAACACTTAGCTCTCATATCATGCTCCTTCCACTTGTCCAAAGTATCATGTTCCTCTAGTGTGTCCTCATGAGGTAAGGGACCAGAACATTTGAATATAGAACATATCCTATATGTTCAAGGTTCAGACAAGTTTCAAATTTCTTAGCCAATCGCATGATTAGGTCTGTCAACTGTTGTGATCAAGTATGCTTGCAAGGATATTGGATGGTGGTGGTTGTTTTGTGCTCATTTTTATCGTAAAATTAATCGCAGAAAATAACCAGATTAATTAGTAAATGTATCATGTAATTAACCAAAATGATTATGGTCTTTTAATCAAATTGGTCCTCCCACTAACTTAGCGAATCCTACACTTCCAAAGTAGAAAACGGAAATCCTAGTTGGATGGATTTCTAGTGGGTGATTGAATTCTTATAATTCTATTGATCATCCTCAGGTACATCCATTATTGGAATTACAATAAACTATAAGTGAGCAACTCCTTGCCCATCACATCTCATGTGAGGCTCAATCCTTTTACTAGCCCCTAATGCTCAAAATCTCAGGTACATCCAATATTGACTTATCTTGCATTAGTTAAGTTGATCCCATTGAGCCATTAATTATGCAAATAATTTTAAGGTCCTCAGGTACATCCAATATTGGCCACCAAACCATTTACATATTTACAACATCTCATGCTTAACAATTATTCTTAAGAAAATCTCTTAAATTAATTGCATCTCATGCAACTATTTAAAATTTCTTAAAATAATTGCCCCAATGGAGGGCTTATGTTATAATTACTTTAATTATAGCATTTCCAACTTAATCATTTGTTTGGAAGATTTTATAGCCATCCTAATTACTATTAAGGTCTCACTTTGCACATTATCCATTTAGCATGCATATATCATATAATTGCATACATTCCCATACATCTCATGCATTCATGGATAAGCGAGAAATATGGTATGATCATGGATTCTAAGGGATTCAATTCGAGCCACCAAGAATTGAATCAGGCATTCCTAGGTGCATTTCATTCATTCATTTTACAAGAGTTGCTGAAGGAGTACATAATCAACACTTGATATTGAATTCCTCCCACTGGTCCCACCAATGCTCTTGACCTCCTTGAACTTCTTGCAATCCAATATTACATAGTAATCCTTGGCATACCAAGGCGAATTTACAAGAACTTAAATAAATGAAATTACAACCCAAAAATATTACAAACTTAATAATACATGCCCAAAAAAAATTAAAATAAATTAATTAATTTACAATCCCAAAGAAACATAAAAGAAATAAATCCAATCACATTGGTCTTTTATAGTCCATGATCATCCAACATGCATATCACTATTTAACAATTAAATAAAACATACATTCTTAAATTAAATTGAATATCTCATATTCAACTTAAAAATCCAGATTTGAATATGATTCAAATAAATTTAAAAATTCAGATTTGAATCTCATTCAAACAAATTTAAAAATTCAGATTTGAATCACATTCAAACAACTTCAAAAA
This sequence comes from Hevea brasiliensis, assembly GCF_030052815.1. Lineage (NCBI taxonomy): Eukaryota > Viridiplantae > Streptophyta > Magnoliopsida > Malpighiales > Euphorbiaceae > Hevea > Hevea brasiliensis. Next base: position 70,888,578 of record NC_079502.1, on the reverse strand, counting down.
TTCAGATTTGAATCACATTCAAACATTTTTAAAAAAAATCAGATTTGAATCACATTCAAATATTTTTTAAAAAATCAGATCTGAATTTTATTGTATCAATTTTAAAAAATCAAATTTAAATATGATTCAAACAACTTTAAAAATTCAGATTTGAATCACATTCAAACAACTTTTAAAATTCAGATTTGAATCACACTCAAACAATTTTTTAAAATTCTGATTTGAATCATAATTTAATTGTGTGATTAAAACAACTAATTAAACACTTTAATTAGTCAAAGAATAGGCCTTAGATCATACAACAATTGCAGAATTAAAAGCCAAACCTTGAACCACCCAAGGAACCATTGTTGCCGCCACCAATGGTGGCTTTACCATGTGTGACGCCACACCTCTTAATCCAACCAGCAATGAATCAATCATCTTATGATCAAATCACACAATTAAATCATATAATCAACAATCTAAATGGCAAATATAGTGGCTCTGATACCAATTGAAGGAACGGAAGCGTGAAAAACACAAGATTATACCATTGAATTCAAAAATTTTCACCTAGGGTCACAAGCACCATGCAAGATTTATTTTTATCTATTTGATTTCAATGATAAACAACATATTAAAACTCTTTTAATATGTTTTTGGATCTGTATTTGCCATTTAAGATTTTAAAATTAATCAGATTAATTTTAGAACCCTAGATTAAATCAAGAACGATTACACTAACCTCTTGATGTGCCGCAATGTCTGCGCTTTGAGATTCGTCTTGAGGACACGGATGTTGTCCTCTAGCTTGTCCACACCAAGAACACCTATGGCAGCCCTTGAACAGCTTCTAAAGCCTTTTCTATTAATTAGAAATTCAAGTTCTGCCTTTTAAGAGATTAGAGATGCAAACAGGACACTAGAAACAATTTCTAGTGTTCTTAATTCAAGAGATTGATGGCTAATCTCTTTGAATTGATGAGAGATGAAGAGAAATAGCTGGAGAGGCTCAAAGTGGCGTGACATATGAGAGGAGAGGCTGCTGGTTGTGTTTTCTTTTCATAACCCCACTTAAATAGCTAGGTTAACACATTAAACCCTAGCCACATGTCACCTTTTGATTAGCTCTAGGTTTAAGTGACCCAATCACATTGTGCCAAGTGTCAAACCTATATTTAATCTTGATTTTAATCATCTTACATGATTAAAAATATTTGGCAAGCTTATGTGTTATGCCATGTGTCACCATCTCATGGTGCCACGTGTCACACCGTGAAATGACCAAAATGCCCTCGTGTCTTAATTTTGAGTTCTTAACCCAAAATAATTATTTTCTTCTTCTAATTAATTTATATCAAATATAAATTAATTAATTAATCTCTATTAATTAATTTCTCATCAATTAAATTCATATTTAAACACTTTAAATATAAATTTAATTTATACTACACATCCAATAATCTAGATTTGGTTTCAAGTCATGCTAGGGACTTTGCAATTTAATTGCAAACCAAATCTATTTAATTAATCAATTAAACTCTTTAATTAATTAATTAAATCATATTTAAATAGGTGATAACTTGTGTATGTGTGTGACTTACTAGGCTCATCACTAATTGGCAATGAGACATGATATCAACTCTTAATATCATCGAACTCTTTCTTACCATAAATGATTTCTCTAAATCATTTTATGAACCTCATAGACCATGGTTAACACCTAGCATAGCATGCCATGGCCACCCAATTAGTAATAAGGTTTACCTTAAATGAACCTATAATCATATGTTACCATGCACTAGAATCTCTCTACATAAAATCCCAACTCAAGCCGAGTCATGGTTTATGTCAAACTCCATTTGCTATGAATATTATGTTCTCTTTTAATTCCAGTTCTTGATTAAAAGATTTTTCTCATCGTAAACTCTTTTCTGAATAAATCTATCTGTCTGCCAGAACTTGAAACATCAAGAACAATTAAATGAACATAGGATTTTAACTCTATTTACTTAGAGGAACAGATTCCATCTTGATCAACACCTACCTCCATATATAACTAGCAGAGCCAACACATGCCCATATACCCATACATAGTACAAGTATGAAAGCAGATCAAACTCAAACTACCTATATACAAGATAACTGTGCTATCTCAGTCTAAAGATTATATGCATCGATATGATTTATGACAAAACATTGACAAGAGTAAACTCCATGTGCTTGTCATAAGTGTCACTGGTTCGGCCTACTTATCATTTATAAGTGCCTATCAAGTTTGTTATATGGCATGAGACTCACCATTCCATCTTATTTATATCTCATATAAATAACTTGGGAACAAACATGAATACAATCTTTCTGGATAAGTCATGTCCTTATTATGAAGTATCCTCGATTGTGAACCTATTTATGATACTTTGTGCTAGAAATATTGTCACTCATATTCTTAACAACTTAAGAATAATATTTCTAACAAAATATCAATGGACCTTTTCTATTACACATAAATATATTATGTAAACGGAAAAGTGGAAATGCCTTTTATTATTAAAAATATGTACAAGATACATACTAAATGATATGCTCTAGGGCATACTACTAACAGCAGCAGCTTTTGAATATACTGCACAGGCTATGAATACCCTTATGCAAATATTTTGCATAGCCTGTGCAGTCCTCTATGCCACACATGCAGAACTGCACAGGCTATGAATCCCCTTATGCAAATGTTCTGCATAGCCTGTGCAGTCCTTATTGCCACTCATGCAGAACCGCACAGCTTATGCACCCTCCTTGTAACACCCCCGTTTGCATAGCCTGGTATATTTCACTGTTCCGGTGACCGGTGTCAGTCCGGACAATTATTGGGATTAGGGCCACACTTAAGACAACTTGAGAAGCCATAAACACAAATAATTAGCAATGTTTAATTAGTTAACTATAAATAAGAAAAACAGAACATAAGAGGTTAAACGAGCCGAGAGTCACAGCGATGAGTGACCTCCTCGGGAACGACTGCGAAGTCGTTTTAAACTCAAATTTTGAACCGTAAAAAGTGACGCTGCGGTCCTTAGGACCCTTATGAACACAGTGGAAAAGAGAAAATCACGGAAAAGAACTGTTAAGTCAGTCAAATAATTAGGTCAGGGAGCCGGAAGAAATATTGGATTATTTGCAAACCGGGATGAACCGGCGAGGGGCAATTTGATCAATTAACCCCGAGAGCTGACTCCTGACATAACTGTCAAATAAAATCGGAGAAAAGAAAATTTCAGAATCGACAATAGAATTAAAGAACTAATAGAAAAATAAATAGAAAAAAAAAAGAAAAGGAAAGAGGTTGGAAAAGTCAAAGTGATGACATCATGCATGATGTCATAAAGGCTTAATTGATTTATTTTATTAATTTAGGAATTTTGGTCTTCCTAAGACATAAAAGAAAAGAAAAGAAAAAAAAATATAATAAAGTCATCTTCTTCATCAAAAACGTGATTCTCTCTCCCTCACCCTCTCCCTCACCCAAAACCTCCATTAAAGCTCATTTTGAGCTTGATCAAATCCCTAATTCCACCATAGAAAAATTAGCCACCATAGTTAAAGCTTATCTAGGAAACTTGAGAAGAGGATTGAGCAAGAAAGAAAGAAGGAAAATTTGAAGGAAAGGAGGAAGAAAATTGCTACACAAAGGTTAGTATGCTAAACTCTTCATTTATCCATTCAAATGCACATGTGATGGTTGAAAGTGAGCTTAGAACTTGATTAAATGAAACAAACTTGGGAGAATGACCATTGCTGAAATTTGGCCTGGTTGGGAGGAGTATGGTTTGCATGAATATGATGCAATTGAATGAGTTTAGAAACTTTACATAGTTAAATGATTAACATTTAAACCATTAGAACTAGTTAAAGGCATGAAAATGATGAGTTAGGGTTTTCAATGCTAGGGTTTATGAACCAAAAATTGGAGAATTACATAAATGGCATGTTTAACCTATTGTGAAATGAAATAATGGTCAATTATGACCAAATAAGTTGTGTGGGAATGGTGGAAAATTTAGCTAAATTCGTAGGTCAATGGTCATGCTGCTGGCAGCATGACCAAACCCACTTTGAAGGACCAAAACTCAAATTTTACAAGTCCAATTGATATGCCACCAATTGGAGATGAAAATAGACATAAAAGAGCACAATTTTCATTAAGGAACCATGACCAAAAACTGACCAAAACTTGGTGAAACAATTGACCAAAGTGAATTGATAGCAGGCTGCCCTGCACCAAACTGACCAAATGAACAGTAACTGTTCATTTGGTCATAACTCGAGCTAGGTACGTCAAATTGACCTGAAATTTTACCAGCAATTAGATATGATATAGACCTAAAACTTTCATGAAGAACACCAACCCAAATTAGGCCATTAACCCTTTCAAAATCATTGAGAAAAATTAAATTACTGTACTGCAACTCTGCAGATTTTCAGTTGAGCAGCAATGTTTGGATAGCTATAACTCCCTCTAGAAAACTCGGATTTAGGCGATTCTTGAACCGATGGAAACGTAAGACATAGTACAACATTTCATATGAAGAAAGTGAGACCAAATTATGAACTTAACTTGATCAAATTATTAACCAAAGTTGGACCAAAAATCTGCCAGCACCAAAATCTCAGTATGAACAGTACACGTGAACAGTAAACTTATTTTGGCCATAACTTGAGCTAAAAAACTCCGATTGAGGTGATCCAAAAATGAGAATACACTTAAGACAATAAGGAACACTTTCTATGAAGGAAGTTTTGTCAAATTCCAACAGTAGATCGACCAATGGAATAGTGCAACTTCGGAGCACAAAACCGAAAATTGGCAATTTTGCCAAAATGACCTATGCTTTGAAAAAGTGACCAAAACCAACAAGTTTAATGAACAAAATGTGGTATGTGGGTGAAGTTGGAGTTCCCATACCTATTAATCCTTAGAAAGTCAATTATTTGACTTAAATAGTGCAGTGAATAGTAACCCGAAACACAAAATTTTGAAAATGTCGAATTTAACACGTTAGAAATAGGTAAATGCGAAGTTAAAATTTATTTTGGGATTTATGTTAAGTTCTAGTACTGAAACATTGTAAAATTTTGTGTTTCAGTTGAAAAGAATATCGAGAAGGAACCCGAGGAAACGAGTCGAGGCTAAGGGACGACTCGCTTGAGGTTTGTGCACAATAAACCCTATTTAAGCATTTTATCCTTGAAAAATTGATTTATTACGCATTATGAATTTATGAACTTTTGTGTTGCCACCTTGTGATCAAATTGTAACTTTGGAAATGGATTGATTTTTGTATGCAATATTTGAATGAAATGTTTGAAACGAATTTTTGATTCACACTTAGCGTGACAGTTACTTATTATTCCTCCTCCATTTATGGGGTTGAGATCGTTTATTTTCCTCCCTCTCTGGCCTGCCATTTGAGGTTGTAGATCGGATGAGTACTCATTAGCTAGCTAGCCACCTCCCTCATTGGTTTCGATTAATGGGGTTGAGATTGCTTTGTCGTGGTGTACAACATGGCATTGATCGGAAATTTTGTGTCATGGCTTAAGTTGTGTACGACTTTGGCAACACTGTGTTTATGTAATTGTTTGACTAAACTGCTGTTTAATATATTATTTGACAAAATGAATTGTTATGAGCTTTGATATTTGCGAAATGTGATTGTGAAGTATTCAAATTATCTTTATTGTGCACCACTGAGTATGTTTATACTCAGCGATAGTTTAATTTACTGTCGCAGATAAAAGCAAGGAGAAAGCAGCAGAGTGAGCTGCGGGATTGACAAGATCTTTTTGATCCCTTTTTGTACGGGTATTGTTTTATACCCTTATGGTTATTTTGATGTAAATACTGTAATGTCATAAGTATCAATGTAAATTGAGTAGTTGTAAATAAACTATAATAATATTATTTTAGATTTTCTTCTGTAAATTTAATATTTGTACATATGGATTTTCTGCCTTATGTTTTGTGAATGGAATTATTGAACCTACTGAGTTGACAAATTTGACTTGGATTGTGAAACTGTTTTGAAATGGATTGACTTGAGTTGAATTGTGAATTATTGGAGGTTGGGAGTTGTAAAATAGTTTTGGAAGTGCTTTTTACAGGTATTTGAAGAACTGGTTTCTCAAAATACAGAGGGAACTTTGTCAAAATTTTTATAAAATTTACGACAAAATTTGAATGGACAAAAATTTTTACTAGTATTTAAACTTTGAATAAATGGTTTTTAATTCTTACCAAAATGCTCACCACTTCCAAAATGTGAGAAAATTGTTTTAAAATCCCTTGTAGGGTACTTAATGAGTTATCGGTAGGTGAAGTTCGGTAGTTCATTAAGTATTCTACGGGAGCATGCTATGCCTTACGGAGGGGTAAGGTGTGACACTCCTTATGTACCTGTTCTGGACAACACTTTATTCTGCATAACCTGTGCAGCTTCTTATGCATCCCCATTATTTCTTCAATTCTCATCTGCTCTATACCAGGTAACTCTTTCTTTTTGCTCTTAACTTTCACAATTCTTGGTAATTACTACTTGCTTTGAGTTTTGGTAATATACTGCTTGAGACATTGAGGACAATGTCTAATTTTGAGTTTGGGGGTGTGCATTTGGATTTTTGCTACATTTTTTTTTACATTTTGAGTATAGGAACATCTCACCCCATTACATTTACATATACTGTAAATATTTTACATATACATCCATACATACATATACATAACACATTTACACACACATTATACATCACTTAGAAATTGTACACATTACACACGAATAGACAAATAGATTTCCTCCATTTAGTTAATGCATTACTCATTTTTAGGAATCATGCATCATGCATTTAAATCTTTTGCCAAATCCCTTAAGTATTGAAAAGTTACCTATGAGAGTGATTTGACTTACCTTTAGTTGGGTTTGTGGATTGAAAGTTTCCTAAGAAGTGCAAGGTTTTGAAGTGTCTATCCCTTGCCTATATCTTCTTAGCCAAAAAGCCACCCAACTAGTCCTTTAGAGATTGGAATGTTTAGAGGGAGTTATTGGATATAAGGTAGTCAAATGATGTCTCACCAATCCTAGAACAAATTTTCTAAACCTTTCAAGGCGATATACCAGCTTGTACTTGAAAAGAGAGATGATTAGGCATTCTTTGATTTAAACCTTCTCATTTTAAACCTTTTGGCCCTTTTCCCAATTAAAATTGACCCTTGCAAACCCCTTTGAGCCTTTTTATCCCTAATTTTTCTTGAAATCCTTATTGCTACCTAGCCAATGAACCAAACACTCCAACCCTTTTCATGAGAATAATTATTTATAACATTAGGTACATAAAAAAAAAAAAGAGAAAAGAAAAAAGAAAAAAAAATTTCAATAAAAGGGAGAAGAAATGCTTGTAATCTTGTAAAAGTGCTAGTATATGTGCTTTTCACCATTGTCATTCAAAATGAAAGAAATCCACCCAAAGTATTAAAAGAAATGAGTTTGGGGGTGGCAATTTTAGGGAAAATCATCAAAAGAAAATGCAAGATACAAGTTTAAAGAATCAAAATGTCCCTCCATTTTTATGTGTTTTGTAAACTATGCTAGCACTTGACAATCCTCATTGTGTATTTCTCTCCCCCATATAAATATATATAAAAAAAAGAGAAAAAAATATAATAAAATAAGAAGTGTACCTTATGTTGTCAAGATTGAAAATATTCTCATGCTTTGAATCCTTTTTACCCATCTTTCTTCTTAGCCTCATTTTCAACCCCATGGCCCCATTACATCCCTAAAAAGACCTTTCATCTCTTAATAGTATTTGCTACATTAATGGAGATAGGAGTAGGGAATTTGCCTATGGGATTGGAAAATTATCCATTCATTCATTTAATTCCATCATTCTATATAGAGACACTTTGACTATTGATTGTCCTAGAATTCCTTTTGAGCATGACTCTCTCTTTTGATTGGTTGGTTTTGGAATTTTGAATGATAATTGACTTGATGGCTAAGCGGTGAAAGCTTGGATAAGCATTAGATTCATTGCATTTTGAAGGATGGGTATATGGATTGCTGGTATGGCTAAAGGTGTGTTAAGTTACTTTAATAGGTGATTTTCATAGCTCTTTGGATAAGGCACCCCTAAAAAAAAAAAAAAAATTTGCATCACATTTAAAAATTTGCTTGAGGACAAGCAAAAGTTTGAGTTTGGGGGTATTTGATGCATACATTTTGCATAATCATTTAAGTTTAATTTCATAGCCATTTTATTTGATTATTAGTCACTTTTAGCTAATTTCATTAGTTATTTAGTTAGTTTTTCATAATTGTCAATTTTGGATTAATTTGTAATTTTTACTTTGTTTTATAGGAAAAATGGTGTTTTTGAAGGACTAAAAAGAAAATTTTCCATTGAGGAGTGACTTCTGCAGCCAAAGATGTCAAAAATAAGTTTCAAAGTTGAAATATGCATTGGCCAAATTGCGCATAACTTGCCGCATAAGCCATGCAGATCTGCATAAGGAGAAGAATCACTGTTCCAATACCTACCGAATTGTGCATAAGGAGGGTGCATGGCTTATGCAGATTCACGCCCCCCTTATGCAATCTCACGGAATTGTGCATAACCTATGCACCTGGTCATGCAGTTTCGCATAAGTGAACCAGAAACCAGCTGAAAACTGCATAAGGGATTGCATGACTTATGCAGTCCACTTATGCAGTCCCACAAAGATTTCATTAATGAGCTGGCAGAAGATTCCCTCAGAAAATCTCTCCTTAAACACACCATTTTAGGGCTCCATATCAGAAAATGTTATAAATAGCCCCATTTCCCATTTTAGAAGAAGAGGAAGAAAGAAAGGAAGAAAAGGGAAAGGAGAGGCAGCAGCTAAAGAGTCACAATCACCTCCCACACCATTTCCAATCAGATTTGGAGATTTCTTTCTTTTCTTACATTTTTCCTACCTTCCTAGTATTTGATTTCTTGTTTCTTAGCTTAGATTAAAGCTTTATTTCCATATTAAATCAGAATATCTTGTAAATATTATGGATAGTGAGTAGTTTTATCTTGATTCTGGAGTAAGGGTTGTAATATTTGAGATATTTTGTGGATTTTGATTGGGTAATCCATATTTTGTGGTCTTAATGAGTTTTATTCATTTCTTGTGTGCTTAATGACATGCTTAGTGTAGGATCCCATTAAGTGATGTTCTTAATCCATGGTTAAGGCACAGAAAGGAGAAGGCCTTGTGATAGATAATCAAGAAATTGAACTTAATTAACTTAGATCTAGAAATAGACTAAGGATTAAGAGGATTCAGAGATTAATTAAAGAACTTAATGGGTCTTAATTAACTTTAGCTCCACGAAAGTAGGATTAGATTAATTAAGGCACTCTTTGTCTCACTCGAAAGGGTATTCAAAGGATTTAAGAATTAATCTCCTTAAAACCCGTAAGTTCCACAAGATTGGATAACCAATTTAAAATCCCAAAATAGCTCGAATATGAAATCCCGAACTCCGGAATCGCCTTTTTATCATTGATAATTTCCAATTGAATTTAATTGCTTGCCATTTTGAATCTTGCCATATTTGAACTTGCTTATTTCAATTTGATGCAATTTTAGTTTAAATCATTACATAGTTGAATAGATTATTAATTTTGCACATATAGATTTCATTCTCCAATACCCATCAATTTATTGCTTTAATTTCAAAAATAGTTCAATTTAGTCAACTTTTTATATCAAAAATTCAATCATTAACACAACTCCTCGTGGGAACGATATCTTTTCTATATTACTTGTACGACCCGTGCACTTGCGGTTGGGCCACATCATGAGTTTAAACGGAGTTGTGATTTAAATGTATATTGGGAGTGTTTTTAACAGATTTTTGAAGAACTGTTTTTTCAAAATATAGACAGCACTATGCCGAATTTTCTGTAAAATTTTCAAAAATTTCAAAGTAATTAAAATTTTAATTTATGACCTAAACTTCTATTAAAGGTTTTTATATAATTAATCAGCATTACCCACCACTTTAAAATAATTGGAAATTGGTTTAAAATCCCTAGTAGTATATTTAATGGTTTATCAGTAGGCGAAGTTCGATAATTTATTAGGCATACTACAGGATCATGTTATGCCTTACAGAGGGGTAAGGTGTGACACCTATGCGATAGAAAAACCAACGCGCTAAGCATAACGCTTAGTGGTGCATAAAATAAAGGAAAAATAACTAAACAATTAAAATAATTATTCTATGTGTAATTTCATAAATTTCTATGTCATTTACATATTTTATGAATATGCAATAGAAAAACCAACGCGCTAAGCATAACGCTTAGTGGTGCATAAAATAAAGGAAAAATAACTAAACAATTAAAATAATTATTCTATGTCTAATTTCATAAATTTCTAAGTCATTTACATATTTTATGAATTTTGGGAGCAAGTAAATTATTGGGATCTTCTTTGTTCATTTATGACATTTTAATCTTATTGCTCATATTTGTGCCCAAGTAACTTATAACAAACTATAAAGACTGGATACACGGGAGTATACTAGTTAAACATCCGTATGTCTAGCATGTATACATCTGTCATGTCAGGCACAAGGCCAGCGGGCAGACATGAAGCCAAAAATAAAATCAGGCACAATGGCCAACGGGCAAGCATAAAGCTAGTAGAACAACCACTTTAGATATATATTGTCTATCAATGATTATTTCTGTAGGCAGTACTGCAATCTGCAGTCCCTAATTGGTATACCAATCGATCCATGCTATACATATAAGTCTAGGTATAATTTGGGCAATTTAATATTATAAAGAATTTATAGTTTCATATTATGTGCTAATTGTATTTAATAATATTTTCATGTTACTTATGATAGGAAACATAAGTCCCACATGCATATTCATGTCGCTCTTATGTTTAACAATTCATTTTGATTAACTTCAAATCATATAACAAGTCATTTTATAAATCTTTATCAAGGTCTAGATTTGATGTCTTAAGTTTACCTAACAAATTAGTCAAGATGTGGCCATTGTTTGGTCACACTTCCTTCATGGAAGTTGTTCCTCTATGTCTTATCTTTGTTTTCCTTTTTGAATCATATCATTTGGAGTTTTAGAACTCAAGTTATGGTCAAATAACCACAACTAGTTCCTTAACTCACTCTAGTTCCAGAACTAGGCAGATTCTGGAGTTAAAATTTATCTAATTATTTGGACATGTTACAGCCACTTTTAGGCCTAATGTTCTTCACAAAAGTTGTTAACCTATGTCTTAGCATCACGTAGATTTAAGATTTGCAATTTTTCAAGTTTTATAGAATTAATTATAGCAAATTAACTGGCCTAGACTTAGGACCTTATGTCTACAGGATTCTAGGTTCAGGTCAGTGGCTTTGACTCCCATTTAAGGATTCTTACACTCAAAATTTGAGGCAAGTTTCTGAATCAAAGTTAGAGCCCTGTCTCTTAGGTTTCCAGAATAGTTTGGCTTATCCCATTTGGGATTTCCTACTGGGAAATATAATATAAAATCTATTCTAGGGTCAGGTGGTGATTGAGGCAAATTCCAGGATTTGGTGTACTGATTTGTTCAAGTAATTTGACCTAGTTCTCTTGGGATCTGTGTAACACCCCTAAGTTCGGTAGTGCGTTCTACTGTTCCGATTACCAGTGTTGTCCGAACAGCTAGGATGCCTAGAACTACACTTAAATATTGATGAGGAGACATAAAATAATGAAATATGTCACACCCTACCCCTCTGTAAGGTATAACATGATCCCGTAGTATACCTAATGAATTACCAACTCCGTCTACTGATAACCCATTAAATACACTACAAGGGATTTTCAAAACTTTTCTTACTTCTTTTACAGTGGTGAGCACTATTTACAGGTGTTAAGAACTTTTGTGAACTGAAGTGATAGAACTAACACATTTGACTTATTTGGAGTTTCTGTAAAAATTTTGGCAGAGTGCCATCTGTATTTTGGATAAAACAGTTCTTCAGAAAACCTGTAAAAAGCACTTCAATATATATTTGCAAATCTCAACTCCAACATATTTCTCAACACAACATTTTTCTCAACTCAAATCCGCAGTGATTTTTCAAAGACTGAGATACAAGAAATATAATACAAAACTATTCAAGTAAATGAAATCTCAAATTTACATTTACAATAATTTACATTTAATTACATACCAAAATATTTTACAAGAGTTTCTATACAACTGCTCAAATAATTTACATACATATTATTACATGTATACATCAAAACCTATGTACATGGGTATACCTATGATATACCTGGAGCTGATCTGAATATATCTTCAAAGAAATTTACTTACTGCTCTATGCTCTTCTTACTCATGACAAAGATACAAAGCTATCGCTGAGTGGTGAACTCAGTGGTGCACAACTATAATTTAAAACATAGTACAATATACATTGACAAAATTTACAGTAAATAAATTGGGAATCTGAATACTCATCAAATTTCAAAACTCAAAATATTCGTTGCCAATAATGTAAATCATTTGTATAAATGACTTTGATCACAAAATTTAATTTATCAAATCATGACTAACCATTTAAGTAATTCCAACAAAATCAATTATACATAAACCATAATTGAAATCACAATTTCTTACCATTCAAAAGCCATTATGTATCTCAAAAATCATTATGTATCTCAAAAATCAATCTTTATCTCAAAACCATGTTGTATCTTAAAAACCACGCTGTAGCTCAAAAACCATGCTGTATCTCACAAATCATTCTTTATCTCACTAACTATGCAAGACTAATCCGATAGGGCCATCTTCGATGTGATTCTAACTCCCTATGGTCGGGGAGGTCGAATCAGATTCTAACTCCCTATGGTCGGGGAGGTCGAATCATCGTGCACAGTACCATCACAATAATGAATCTTCCGCAAGGGCCATAACGATAAAATAAACTTAGATCTAACCTCATCTCAGAGGATAATCTAAGCCTTTGCACGTACCATGGTAATCAAAACACAACTAACTCCATTGTCTTCTCAACAAATGAGAGAGACGGGTAATAACCTAGTCAAGCATCTATAGTGAGATATAAAACAATATCACAATCCTTTTAGTGAGCATAAATCACAATATAATTCGATTCAAATTCAATTCCAATATCCAATAATTTTTATGCTCATCACAATTCAAATCATAAATTTGCATTTTCCATGAAAATTACCATCACAATTCAAAACATGTTCTATCACAATTTTTCAAAACATAATTTATTCCATCCATAACAATGCTTAATACTTGTGGAAATGCCATTTCATAAAGCTAAATTCATACATACTATAACAATTTTCAATAATCATTGAATTAAATCTAATGCTTGTTAAACATAATACATAAGAAAATATGTCATTTAATCATATGAAATATTCAAAACAAAATCAGCTAAAAACTAGTTGTGCACAAACACAATTTAAAACAATAACATACAATTAATCATATGAAATATTATTCAGAGCAAAATCAGTTGAAAACTAGTTGTGCACAAACCTCTGATGTTTGTATCCTGGTCTTGACTCAGTATTTCTTTCCCTTTTGCTGAGTCCTTGCTAACTGAGAAACACAATTTGAAGTGTTTCAGTACTAAATTAAATTGTCTCTAACGATAATGTTCGATAAGTAATTCACTGAACTCAATTATTCACTGAATACCTTTATTTGCTTAATCACCTAAAATACCAACCCTCGATGTTTTCTAGGTAAATTAGGTCTTAGTGTCATTAATATGTCACATTCGATAGGGTTTTAGGGTTGGTACGTTTTACCAAAGTCATTTCCTTGTTTAGTGCATTATAATGCAACTTGCTGGATTCCGGGATACTAGTTTGACCTAGCCGGACGATCTAGTTCCCTCGGTTTTCAGGTTTCGGTCAAAACTAAAAACTTGTAGATCTATGTCTTATTGCATGCGGGGCAAAATTTCAGGTCAATCCGAGTTAAGTAGACCAAGTTATGGTCATTATACTATTGCTGGTCAAATGGCATCAAATTAGGTCAATTTTAGGTCAATTTGGTCAACTTTGGTTCGGCCAGTTTTTGGACCCGAACTTGTGCAAGCCTTTTGACTTGCTTCTGGTCATTTCTGGGTTTTGGTGTCTTCATAAGACTTGTAGGTATGGATCTTAACTATTCATGGTTAAAATTTCAGGTCAATTGGACCTGTTTTGAGTGAGTTATGGCCTAAACACTCACTGCTGCCCAATTGGTCATTTTTCAGGTCCTAATTGCACCTAATCCGAATTGGTCATTTTCTTAGGTCACCTTGCAAGCAGAATTTTGGTATGTTTTCTCAATGAAAGTTGGCACATTTTGTGCCTAGTTTCACCTCCAATTGATCTCATACCAATTGAGGTTACACATTTAAACATATTGGCTAAAATGTACACTGCCCTTGGTTACTTTGCTTAACACACATCAATTACACACATTTACCTTGCAATATGTTTACTTCCCTACCAAATCTGTTTTGGTACATTACCAAAACCACATCCCACTTTTACATTATCCTCACTTTGGGCAGATTACAATTATCTTCAATACACCAATTAAAGTTCACATTTACAAAGTCTAAATACAATCACATACACACCTAAACATCACTAATTCTCACATACACTTTACAAAATAATTTCATACACATATCCTTCAATCCTTAATGCCACAATTCTGCCCATATCTTCATGAACACCTACACTTATCCAAGAGTATCAAGGCTGCCGAAATTGTCCTTCAACATCAAAGTGTCCTACAATTCATTAAATCCCATTCTAAGTGCAAAATTCACCATATACATGTGAAGTAATTCACTAGGTTATTAAATCATCATGATCAACACCATTTCTCATCAAATATATGCACAATTATTTCATCAATTACATGACCCCATGGCTGTCCAAAATGAACACAACAATAACTCTTCAAACTCAAAAATTTTCTTCACAAATCCAACACCCATAACATGCACACAAAACTTAACAAAGCTATCTTCAAAAACACTAACTTACCTTATGGTTGGAGCTTGTTAAACCTTGCTTAAACTTCTCAAATTTGGTATCAAACTCTTCCTTGTGATGAGTAGACAAACTTTCATGAAGCCACTTAAGGGATTGGAGTTGAAAATGGAGAGGTTAAGTGAGCTCATGCAAAACGCCCATGGAGTTTCCTCTCCCTTCAATTCGGCAATGTTGAGAGGACCTTGAGGAAGATGAAGTTCAGCTGGTTAGTGGACTTACATCAGCCCCCATTTAGTGTTTAATTAATCCATTAATGGTCCACTAACTCCAAATAATCATATAATAATCTAATTGTTCACTTAATCCCACATTAACCCATGATTTTAGCTATTTACTTTAAGTACCACCAAATTAATTTTTCATTTTATTTTCTATGTGTAATATTATTTTTTTTTATTGGACATTTAGGTCATAAGACACTTCGGGATGTCAAATGACCATAATGCCTGTTCGAGTTGCATTCAGATTTTTAGAATACCTGGGTTTGTGCTGTTTTCGATTTTTCACTTTTCTTTGTACTAATTATTTAATTTTTCTTTGATCTTTTTAATGATATTTATTCGTCAATAAGGGTCTATTTAAGTCCTAAAAATGTTTTCAGGGTTCCATGATCAGAGCTAGTCAACGGTCCACGCAGTGACTTCCCGGTGCGGTCACCCATCGCTAGGGTTATCGGCTCGCTTAACTTGGTTATATTTCTTTGCTATCATTTTTCCTTTGTTTTTCTTGTACTTTCTTTTCTTGTATTTCATTATTTTATGTCTCCTCACTCATATCGAAGTACGGTTCTAGGCATCCTAGCTGTCCGGACAGCACTGGTCACCGGAGCAGTAGAACGCACTACCGAACTTAGGGGTGTTGCAAAATACAAGAAAAAAAATACAAAAAAAAACAAAAGAAAAATAATAGCAATGAAACATAACCAAGTTAAACAAGCTGAGAACCCTAACGATGGGTGACCACACCAGGAAGTCATGGCGTAGACCGTTGACTAGCCCTGGACCGCGGGAAACCCTGAAAAATATTTTTAGGACTTAAATAAATGTCTATTGAAGTATAAATACCATTAGAAATATCAAATAAAAATTAATTAATTAGTACAAAGAAAAGTGAGAAATCGAGAAAGCGGACAAAACTCGGTATTACCGAAAAATCGAGAATGCAACCCGAACAGGGGCATTGTGGTCATTTGACACCTCGAGTTGTCTTTTGACCTAAATGTCCATTAAAACTAAATGATATGACACTTGGAAAATGTCATGAAAAATTAAATTAATGGTATATAGTTTAAAAAGCAAAAGTTAGGAGGAAAAATGTGGAATTTGGAACTTAAGATTAAACTAACATTAAATTTTCAATAGTGCTCCACTAACTCACCAAAGTGGACCACTTAATCTTCATCTTGGAAAGCAGAAACACACTTTCTTCAAGCTCTCAAAATCCAGCCGAAAATGGTGAAGAGGAATCCACCATTGCCGTCCACCTTGAATGCTTCATGTAAGCTTGATCCAAGCCTTTTTCCTTGCACTTCCCTTCATTAAAAGTTGTCCATACACCTTGGGCAGTAAATAGGCAATAAGAAGATCAAGTTTTGGTGAAGTGTTGAAGAGTTTTTGAAGTGTTAAGTAGGTATTTTTGATGCTTGCTTCATTAAAGTTTGTGTGGATGTTATGGGTACTTGAATTGTGGAAAGATTTTTGGAGTTTGATGTTTGAAGGGAGATGTATATTTTTGGCAGCCATGGAAACTCCATAAGAACAGTTTATTCTTGCTTGTAAATGGTAGATTAAAGGGTTGATTAAGTGGTTATGTGTGTAGGAATAAATTGGGTGGTGTATATTAGATGTATATGTGAATGTACACTTGACTTTGGAAGCTTGGAAAGCAAATTGATGAAGACTACAATTCGGCAACTTGAAGTGTGAACCCAAAATATGTATTTCATGGTTTGGTTTATGAAATTACAAGGTTGAATTATGGTACTTGTTATGGCAGCTTGTGTATATGTATAAGGGTTTGAGTTTGGGCATGTAAATGAGCTTGTTATGTAGTTAAATTGTGTGTAATTTGGACTTAGTAAATTCTGGACTATAATGTGCATATTGAGTGTGGTTATAAGCTGCCTAAATAACCAAAAATATGTTGTGAAATGTGTTTAGGTTATGGTATAAACCAGAAATGGCATGAATGTGTAACTTGGTAAGTGTTAAAAGTGTATTTGGTATGTGATGAAGAGTGTTGCAATAGGGCAGTGTGTATTTTGGCCTAGAACCTTAAGTGTGTGACTCCAATTGGTATGAGACCAATTGGAGGTGAAACTAGGCACAAAAAGTGCCAACTTTCATGAAGGAAGCTTACCAAAATTCTGCTTGGAAGGTAACTTGAAAAATGACTAAATCCGGATTAGTGCATTTAAGGCCTGAAAATTGACCATTTGGGCAGCAGCTAATGTTTTGGCCATAACTCACTCAAAACAGGTCCAATTGACCTGAAATTTTTACCATGAATAGTTAAGAGATATATCTACAACTCTTATGAAGACACCAAAGCTCAGAAATGAACATAAACAAGTCAAATAGCTTGCACAAGTTTGGGTCAAAAAACTGGCCGAACCTAAAGTGACCTAAAGTGACCTAAAATGACCTAAAGTGACCAATTTTGATGCATTTTGACCAGAAATAGTAAAATGAACATAACTTGGTCTACATAACTCAGAATGTCCTGAAATTTTGCCTCGCGTGCAATAAGACATAGATCTACAAGTTTGTAGTTTTGACCGAAACCTGAAAACCGAGGGAACTAGGTCATCCGACTAGGTCAAATTAGTATACCGCGATCGGCAAAATGCAATAAAACGCAATATACATGAAAATGAATTGGGTAACATGTACCAACCCTAAAAGGCTACAAATGTGACATATTGGTAACATTAAAACCTAATTAACCTAGAATGCATCGAGGGTTGACATCTTAGGTTGACTAAGGAAATAATAAAACTCAATGAATTAATTATTAAGCATTATCATTAGAGACAGTTTAAATGAGTACTGAAACACTTCAAATTGTGTTTCTCAGTTAGCAAAGACTCTGGGAAAGGGAAGAAAACACTGAGTCAGAGCCAAGAGACAGTTATCAGAGGTTTGTGCACAACTAGTTTTTAACTGATTTTGTTCTGAATATTTCATATGATTAAATGACATATTTTTCTTATGTATTATATTTAACAAGCATTGGATTTAATTCAATGATTATTGAAATTGTTATAGTATGTATGAATTTAGCTTTGTGAAATGGTATTTCCACAAGTATTAAGCATTGTTGTGAATTGAATAAATTATGTTTAGGAAAATTGTGATAGAACATGTTTTGAATTGTGATGGGCAATTTGTATGGAAAAATGCAAATTTATGATTTGAATTGTGATGAACATAAAAATTATTGGATATTGGAATTGACTTTGAATCGAATTGTATTGTGATTTATGCTCACTAAAAGGATTGTGATATTATTTTATATCTCACTATAGATACTTGACTAGGTTATTACCCATCTCTCTCATTTATTGAGAAGACAATGGAGTTAGTTGTGTTTTGATTACCATGGTACATGCACAGGGTTAAATTCTCCTCTTATTAGAGGTTAGATCTAAGTTTTTTTATGTTATGGCCCTTTCGGAAGATTCATTATTGTGATGTGTACTGTGTACAATGATTCGACCTCCACGACCATAGGGAGTTAGAATCTGATTCGACCTCCCCGACCATAGGGAGTTAGAGTCACCCCAAAGATGGTCCTTTCGGACTAGTCTTGAATTGTTAGTGAGATAAAGAATGGTTTTTGAGATACAGAATGGTTTTTGAGGTACAGAATGGTTTTTGAGATACAGAATGGTTTTTGAATAGTAAAGAATTGTGATTTGAATTATGATTTATGTATAATTGATTTTGTTGGAATTACCTTAGATGGTTAGTTATGATTTGATAAATTGAATTTCGTGATCAAAGTCATTTTATACAAATGATATATATTATTGGCAATGAATATTTTGAGTTTTGAAACTTGATGAGTATCCAGATTTCCAAATTAATTGCTGTAATTTTTGTTAAGGTATATTGTACTATGTTTTAAATTATAGTTGTGCACCACTGAGTTCACCACTCAGCGATAGATTTGTATGCTGTCGCAGGTGAAAAGAGCATAGAGCAATTCAGTAAGCTTCTTTAAAGAGACATTCAGATCAGCTTCAGGTTTACCCATGTACACAGGTTTTGATGTATGCATGTAATAATATGTATGTAAATTATTTGAGCAGTTGTATAAAAGCTCTTGTAAAACATTTTGGTATGTAATTAAATGTAAATTATTGTAAATGTAAATTTGAGATTTCATTTACTTGAATAGTTTTGTAATATAAATTTTGAGTCTTGTAAATAATGAAATATTTCTTTATGATGAGATTAGTTTGAAAATGAATTGATTGTTTATTGAGAATTGAATTGTGAATTGAAATGAAGCTATTGGAGTTGTATTTGAGAAAACATATTGGGAGCATTTTCTTTTGTAGGATTGAAGAACTGTTTTCTCAAAATACAGCCGGCACTTTGCTGAAATTTTGAAAAAAATTTTATAACACCAGATTTTAATCAATGATTTAAATTTCACAAAAATTGTTTTAAAATCCCTTGTAGTATATCTAATGGGTTATCGATAAGCGAAGTACGGTAATTCATTAGGTGTACTACGGGATCATGTTACATCTTACAGGGCAGTAGGGTGTGACATGTTTTATGGTATCAGAGCTATAGTTTTAAAGTAAATTTCAAACTGTGAATTTGAAATCTTTTTGTCAGTAACTACAACTGCTTAAATGTTTGATACATATAATACATTTACATCATAAATATGAACTAATGGAGAGAAATCTCCTTGTGTTAGTTGTACAGGAATAGAAAATCCTGTAAAAAGATATAGAAGAGAAAAATGAGATAATAAAACAGTCTGTGATGGCAGAAGTACAAGTTGAGGCCTCAGCCCCACAAAGTGTCGAAGGCCCGACTGTACCAGTTTTACCGGTACAAATTACTGCACAAATGGCCCAAAAAATGGCCACTTTCTTTCAACAAATGGCTGATACTCTGTCAGCCCAAGCCCAAGTACAAACCCAACCCCACAAGGGCAACGTGAAATAGAGAAGAGGGAGAAACCTATGGGTCAAAGCTCGAATTGTCATCTGGGAAATAAAAGCAAGACATAAAAGAACAATTTCCTTTTAGGAAATGGGGCCAAACAGTGGCCACAAACTGTCCAAAGTGATATGCAAAGTTAAAATCTCGAAATTGAACCTAAAGAAAGGTTCTTGAAAAACATTATTGGTGTATCCCTACTAAGTCACTATATACTAAATTACTTGAAACAGGTATGTGGGACCCACTTTCCCATTATACATTGACATGGAAATTTCGTTATCACTACATGCTAAATCACATGAAATAGTGATGTGGGACCCACCTTTTCTACAATACATGAATATGAAGATTTTGTTAGACAATTGATAATGCTTAATTGCTCAAAGTAAACCTAGGCTTATGTATATTGTATAGATCGATTGGTATACCAATTAGGAATTACAGATAACAGTACTGCCTACATGGAAAGTCATGGATTGACCACATATGGTGGATATGATTTTAAAAGACAATGAATATTGGTATCAGGGGGCTTGCAGGGATTACGATACGTAATGCCTGCAAAGTTCTCTGATAGGTACCCTTAATTGCCAGCAAAGATAGAGAAGAGGCTTGCGGGGACAACGATACGTAACGCCGACAGGTGCTTTGATAGGTTACTTGAGCATTAATATAAATAATGAGTTTAAATTTAAATAATTACATGAAGAGACCACTTATATGACTTTAAAAGACAGAGAAGGAAATAAGTGTACAGATAAGATGTTAGAAAACCTAGTCCATGAGGTTATAACGTAGTGACAATGTAATTTTCTCGATGTTTATATTGTAAACTACAGATTACAGTACTGACACGGGATTATTGCGTAGAGCTACGTGCTTCCTCGTGGTATAATAAAATAAGAATATTTGTAAGTAATCTATAATTTGATACAGTTACACCCGAATAGAGTACTATTACGGGAAATAAATGTGGAAATTCTAGTAAGAAATTTCAAACTTCAGAACTAGCTTATCAAACGACTACACTTGTAAGGTAGCTAGAGTCAGTGACTCGGTTACATTAATGTGAATTACCTATACCACAGTAATTGCTATAAGCTTAGAGATATCAGTACGACTTATCATCCTCAGATGGATGGACAGTCGAAACAAGTGATTCAGATAAATTCTGAAACTCATTGAGTTTCTGTAAATGATGAAATGAAATGATAATAATGACCTGTAAAATGTAATAAGCCCTTGAGAAAATACTGAGAACTTGTGTCCTTGAATCCGAGGGGAGATGGGACAGATACCTCCCACTGACAGAATTTATATATAATAATAAGTGTCAAGCTAGCATACAAATGGCACCCTATGAAACATTCTAAGGGAACAAATAACTATGGATTTTGTGATGAGACTTTCGAGGACACAGAATAGTCATGATGTAGTATGGGTTATAGTTGATAGACTAACCAAGTCTACTCACTTTTTGCCAGTCCGAATGGACTATAGTTGGAGAGATTGGCCAGATTGTACATAAATGAGATTGTAAAACTGCATGGAGTGCCAGTATCGATTGTATTAGACAGAGATCCTAGGTTCACTTCTAGATTCTGGGGTAGTCTTCAGAGAGCCCTAGGAACTAGATTGAACTTTAGCACGGCATTCCACCCACAAATAGATGGCCAGTCTGAGAGGGTAATTCAGATATTAGAGGATATGCTACAGGCTTGTGTGATTAAGTTTGAAGATAATTGGGATATACACTTGCCTTTGATTGAGTTGCTTATAACAACAGCTACTAATCAAGCATTGGGATGCCTCCATATGAAGCTTTATATTGCAGAAAGTGCAGAACTCCCCTACGTTGGGATGAAGTAGGTGAAAGGAAGATGATTGGGCTAGAAATTGTTCAGCAGACAAAGGAAAAGATCATATTGAACAGAGATAGACTCAAGGCTGCATCAGATCGTCAAAAGTCCTATGTTGATCTAAAGAGAAGAGATATTGAATATGCAGTGGGTGATAAGATATTCCTTAAAGTTTCTCCTTGGAAGAGGATTATGAGATTTGGCAGAAAGGGGAAACTAAGTTCTCATTTCATCGAACCATATGAGGTTCTGGAGAGAGTGGGTCCTTTGGCATATCGGTTGGCATTACCTCCAAAGCTAGAAAGGACACATAGTGTCTTTCATGTGTCCATGTTAAAGAGGTACAGATTAGACCTATCTCATGTACTACCAGTTGAAGAGATTGAGATAAATCCAGACCTCTCATATGAGGTAGAACCCATAGAAATTCTAGCTTATGAGGTGAAGCAGCTGAGGAATAAACAGATACACCTGGTTAAAGTGTTGTGGAACCATCATTCAAGCCAGGAAGCTACTTGGGAACGTGAAGAGGATATGAGGAGACAGCACCCACAGCTGTTCAGAGACTGATGTCAGGTAAAATTTCGAGATGAAATTTATTTTAAGGGGGGGAGAATTGTAACACCCCTAAGTTCGGTAATGCGTTCTACTGTTCCGGTGACCAGTGTTGTCCAAACAGCTAGGATGCCTAGAACTACACTTAAATATTGATGAGGAGACAAAAAATAATGAAATACAAGAAAATAAAATACAAGAAAAACAAAGGAAAAATAATAGCAATGAAATGTAACCAAGTTAAACGAGCCGAGAACCCTAGCGATGGGTGACCGCACCAGGAAGTCGCGGCGTGGATCGTTGACTAGCCCTGGACCGCGGAGAACCCTGGAAAATATTTTTAGGACTTAAATAAATGTCTATTGAAGTATAAATACCATTAGAAATATCAAAGAAAAATTAATTAATTAGTACAAAGAAAAGTGAGAAATCGAGAAAACGGACAAAACTCGGTATTATCGAAAAATTAGGAATGCAACCCGAATAGGGGCATTGTGGTCATTTGACACCTCGAGTTGTCTTTTAACCTAAATGTCCATTAAAAATAAATGATATAACACTTGAAAAATTTCATGAAAAATTAAATTGGTGGTACATAGTTTAAAAAGCAAAAGTTAGGAGGAAAAATGTGGAATTTGGAACTTAAGATTAAACTAACATTAAATTTTCAATAGTGCTCCACTAACTCATCAAAGTGGACCACTTAATCTTCATCTTGGACAGCAGAAACACACTTTCTTCAAGCTCTCAAAATCTAGCCGAAAATGGTGAAGAGGAGTCCACCATTGTTGTCCACCTTGAATGCTTCATGTAAGCTTGATCCAAGACTCTTTCCTTGCACTTCCCTTCATTAAAAGTTGTCCACACACCTTGGGCAGTAGATAGGCAACAAGAAGATCAAGTTTTGGTGAAGTTTTGAAGAGTTTCCGAAGTGGTAAGTAGGTATATTTTATGCTTGCTTCATTAAAGTTTGTGTGGATGTTATGGGTACTTGAATTGTAGAAAGATTTTTAGAGTTTGATGTTTGAAGGGAGATGTATATTTTTGGAAGCCATAGAAAGTCCATAAGAACAGTTTATCCTTGCTTGTCAATGGTAGATTAAAGGGTTGATTAAGTGGTGTCGCAAGGGATTTTGCGGTCGCCTGAACGAACCCTCACCGAAGTGGAAAAGAATGAGGAGTCGCCACCTTAGTTTTGAGGAAAACTAAAGAAAACCATTTGTGAAGATAAATTGAAATAAAACCACTTCAAAACAGAGATTCTAAGTTCGGGGTCCGTAAACGGGTGGGGAAGGTGTTAGGCACCCCACCTCGTCCCTTAATAAGGGTAAGTAGATTTAACTTCGTATTTTTATAAATTAGTTAGGAGGGCTTGAATGGAAATGTTAATCCTTTTAACAAAAAGGAATATTTAATTTTTCACTAAGTTTGGATTACCCAGATACATAAGTAAATGAGATAACCTTAGTGAGTTACTGTTGTATATTAGTTTTGTTTAAAGGGCTATTTTATTAGAATTCAATTTTTGGAATTGGATGAGAACTCTCCTCCAATCTCTTTTGAATATTTATTTAAATTTTAGATTGAGAACCGGATAAGAACTCTCCTCCGATCTCTTTTAATATTTATTTGAATTTTAGATTGAGAACCGGATAAGAACTCTCCTCCGATCTCTTTTAATATTTATTAAAATTTTTAAGCTTGAGAAACGGATAAGAACTCTCCTCCGATCTCTTTAATATTTATTAAAATTTTATATTGAGAACCGGATAAGAACTCTCCTCCGATCTCTTTAATATTTATTAAAATTTTTAAGCTTGAGAAACGGTTAAGAACTCTCCTCCGATCTCTTTAATATTTATTAAAATTTTTAAGCTTGAGAAACGGATAAGAACTCTCCTCCGATCTCTTTAAAATTTTTAAGCTTGAGAACTGGATAAAAACTCTCTTCTGATCTCTTTTAAATATTTGCTGAAATTCTGGTTGAGGATCGGATAAAGACTCCTTTCTGATCACTTCTATTTAAACGGCAGTCAGATAAGGGTCTTTCCGATCTCTCTAAATTTTACCTATCGAGAGGACCTAAGGCTAAGGGTTCTGACGTTCAAAGTTGTCAGGGGGTCTGCGCAAGACCTCTTTAACTTATTGGTACCTTAGGACTGGGCAGGGGATGCCGAACCGAATCCTCCGACCTTCTTATATGGTCGCCTTACCAGCATTTTTGGTAGCCGATCTATTCCATTTAGTTATCCAAGGTTTGATTTTACTCTGTCTTATGACGTCTTACCCCATGACCTACTGAGTCATTCTAGTGACTCAGCTTTACCATTTTCCAGGCTTATTATTCAGACCTTTCATTATTTCAAAAGGACTCTTAAGTTGCCATTACCTACATCTCATCCAACTACTTATGTATCGCTTGGAACTAGATGACTTACGCTCAGAAATAATAAAGATTAACAAAGGTATCGATACGGAAATAAACTAGAGCACAACCTTTCTCTGTATCTTTCTAGCGTGATATGAACTTAAAGAAAATAACATACATAAAGAAAGAAGAATGGAAATGCGTAAAACAAGAACTAAACTTAATAAAATGGCAACATGAATACTGACCTGTAAGGAGTCGATTCTAGTGAACTAACCGAGAATCACAAAACGCAATAAGATTGCAAGTTGATAGCCGAGAGACTAAGGTTCGCCTTGGAACAAAGAGTGCTTCACTAAATGCAATCGAGTCAGAATTATACCCGAGTTTAAATGAGATTGAGCATGGGCGATGGAAGTGAAAATAAAGATAACAAGGAACTGAAAAATGTGAACGCTGCGGGATGATGAACGAGCTGAAAATGGAAAGTTTCAGTGTTCAAAATCTTTTTAAGAAAATACTTCAGAAAACTGGTTCCAAAAGTTCTTCTTATGAAAGCAGAGTGACGATCTGAATTAAATTTCAGAGTTCTTCCGCTATAGTAACTTCCTTCTTTTTTTCGTCCTCCTTTTGAACAGTTTTCATGCAGGTATTTATAGGAACCGGGTGCTCCCCATGAAGGGTCAGGATCTATTTTGAGGGAGATGGAGGGTCAGGATTTCGAAGGACATGATCTGAGGCTCAGGAATTAAAGAGGATCAGAACGGACGGCTGAGATCCTCTTTAGAATATTTGTCATTTTCTTCTTCTAATCTGACGGTCCTAAATTCTCTTGTCCGGGGTGATCCGAGGGCTGGGAGTGAAAGGCGCTGATCTTGTCATTTTCTTCTTCGATCCGAGGGCTCCGAGCTCGTCCTTACAAGTAAGATCAACGGTGGAGATTAGAATGTACAGCGCTGTCCTGACGTACGCATGTCAGAAATGCGGGCGATTCTGGGGCGTGCGGTTGAGATTTTACCTGCAACGCTTTAACTACCTCGGCTCTGATTATGGTGACGGCGGTAGGCGCCTTATTCTTTTTGTTTTCTGCTCTCTCTTCCTTTCTGATCTTCTTAACATGATCCTTCTTCGATCATTCATACCGGTCTCCCCTCTTCCGATCTCTATTATTCCAATATTTCCCTTAACCAGGCCCGGTCCGGTCAAGGCATTAATTCCCCTCGATTCCCGAAGCGTCCGCTTCGTTTTCTGCTTAGCAACAAATGCCCGATTTTCTCCTATATATACCCCTGACAGAAGAGACTTTATTCATTCAATTTTCCTCTCTTCCTTCTTACTTTCCAGTTTTAGCTGCTCCGGCTGAAGTTCCGGCCATGATTGTGGCTGTTGATCCCTTTCTGATGGACCTCTTTATTCCCCGACTGAAAATTTACGACCCCGGTGCTCGAATAATCGTGATAACCTTGTCTGATGATGGTGAGAGAACTTGACCAATTAACGATCTAGATCGCGGACCTTGATCGTGCTGATCTCGAGTCGTTCGACCGGTATAATCGGCGAACCGATTTTGGCCGAGAAGACTACTAATGTTCCGCCAACCCTTGGCAGTTGCTCTTCCAAGTTTATTTAACTTCTCACCACATTGGGTGTTCCGACAGCGGCTTTCCTCCACATTGGGTGTTCCGACAGCGGCTCGGTTCCGGTCGATGACATCCTTTGGATCAGTCACAATGTTGACTTTGACATAGGTCCTTTAGATGGGATGTTCTATCGGTCTCTGAGATCGCCCAAATGATGTATTTTATTTTCAATGTAATCTGCTCTCTAGAGATCACAGAAATGATGTAGTCCAATTTTAATGGAATCCGATCTCTAGAGGTCACCGAAATGATGTAGTCCAATTATAATGCAATCCGATCTCTAGAGATCGACCAAATGATGTAATCCGATCTTTTGGAAATAAAGATTTTATTTGTCAATTATCATCTTATTATTATTGCATTAATTATTTTCCGATCTCTGAAGTATTTATCCGATCTGACCTTTAATTTAAATGACCCTAAACCGATCCTCAATTCAAAAGATTTATCTTAATCTGTCGATCTCTAGTTAGCCGATCTCTTTATGGAATTTCTGGAATATTCTTGAGACGTGTCAGAAACAGCTGGCAGATCTCGCTGACCGATGCACCGCCTGGGATGCCGTGAGCATTAAATGCTTGGACGAGTATAAATAGGGGTGGGGGTTAGCCATTTGCTCTCTTGTGTCATTTTCAGCTTCTCGCGAACAACTTCAAAATTCTCTCGTTTTCTCAAGCTCTTCTGACTCCGATCAAGCTCCGGTAAGGGTTTTGATCCTTCTTTTAGTTTAAATTCTTTATTTCCTTTGAAAATGAGCGGCGCCGAAGGTCAGAGAGCGGCGAGTCCTCCTTCCATCCAGTTCTCGTGGTCATCTAATGAAGTAGAGGTGGTCGGGCCAAGGGCGCGACCTGAACCTCCTAGAGTCTCCGTCCCAGCTTGGGAACAAGTGACGTCATCAAGGCATGCGCCTTCTTCAGGGAGAGAGAATCTTCCCATGGACGAACTGCCATTAGTCCTTCAAGAAACCGATCTGCAGTCATTCAGCCAGGAGTATAACATTGAGCCCGATTCATATGAACTTATCCGGTGTCACGGCGATCTCCGGGCCGATCATTTCTTCAAAGAGAACGACATGATTATGGTATACAAAGAACAGTTGAAAGCCGGGCTGCGGTTCCCTCTTGACGACTTCTTTAAGGAAGTCTTAAAATTTTTCCAAGTGTGCATAGCTCAAGTTCACCCGAACTCGTAGCGGATCTTAGTAGCCTTTCGAGGCCTCTGTCGAGCTAAGGGATTTCGTCCTACGCCTAAGGTATTCGCCAAACTGCATAGGTTAACTCATCGAAAGGACGACGAGTACTGGTTTTTCCAGGCGAAGCCACATTGCGGGCTCTTCATCGACCGCCTCCTCCTGAAAATCGGAAGAACCGCTTCTTCATTCTAAGGAGCAAAATTTCGAACGGCTTTGAGGGTTTCCCTCGTAGCTGGCTACACCAAGGCCCTTTAATTCCGAAGCGTCTCGTGTTGAATAGGGAAGAGGGCGCCATGGTGATGGAGTTGAAGGAGCAGGCATCCAGAGAGAAGTTTTCTTGCTTGGATGCAGTGACCGCCGAGCTGCACCATTGGACTATGGAATTGATCACCGACAGAGATCGCGGACTCCAGCTCTCTGACCTCGGCATCGTTATTTTCTACAACTCAGATCTCAGGACCTTAGCGATCTCACTGACCTCTTCTTTGTGCAGGTATGGCCAGCGGCGAAGCCTCCAAGGAGAGCCGGAAG
Organism: Hevea brasiliensis; assembly: GCF_030052815.1. Lineage (NCBI taxonomy): Eukaryota > Viridiplantae > Streptophyta > Magnoliopsida > Malpighiales > Euphorbiaceae > Hevea > Hevea brasiliensis. Next base: position 70,860,127 of record NC_079502.1, on the reverse strand, counting down.
CGAAAGAGGGAGATCTCCTGGAAGGTACGAGAGATGAAGCGATTTGAGGAAATGCTGACACCCAGGCATGAGCCCGGGGAAATACAAGGCTCGTCTCAACCTTCGGGACCGGTGATCGCAGAAGTGGTCCGATCCCCTCCTCGCCGGGAAGAGCCGCCTCCACCTCCTCCAGTTGCTCCGAATGCAAAAGAGGGTTCTTCTTAACCTAACGTGAGGACTATCTCCCGCGGTGCCCAATTCTTAGTCCACTCACTGGAGAAGAATCGTACGGTTCGAGAAAACCCTGGTTTCGCCAAGGTCTTGGAGTCCTCTATCTGTCTTCGAGAAGATTGGGATAGGCTGTCTCCGGATAACCTTGATGATATCTTGACCCGATCCATGAGCTTGAACGTGGAGTGCCTGGTGAACCAGCACATCATACAGGAGAAGGCGCATCGCCTGGGTAAAGAGGTCGAGAGGATGGGTCATGAGGCAGCTTCCCTCCGATCTCAACTTTCATCCGCTCAGGGCTACATATCTCAAATTGAGGGGCGAATGAAGTTCTATGAGGATAAGCTGGCCGAGCAAGCTCACGCTTTTGAAGAAGTGCAAGCGCTCCGGGCCGATGAAGCGGCTCAACTCGCTCACCTTGCTGAGGAGCTCAAGGTGAAAGAAGAAGAGATAGTGACTGGAGTGGCCGGCGCTTATGTGAATGCTCACAGAGATCTCCTGGCTGAGCTCAAGAAGCGTTACCCTGAGGAGGACTTCTCCTGGATGGCCAACCTGGCTCCCGATGATGAAGGTGAGGAGAGTGAGGAGGAGGCTGAGGGTGAGAGAGGGGACGGACAAGATGTAGATCAGGCTGGGGGTGATCCTCCAGCTGAATAACTTGTACAAATTCTTGAAATGAAATGAAATGGAATGCCTTTTTTGTTCGATGAATGGTTGTGATCGGAAAATTTCTAAATTATTTAAACACTTGATTGTCTGAGTATGTTGAAATAACTGAAAGTGATTATTAACCTAAGTGTGAGATATCGGAAAACACAATGAGCATGAGATCGGTAGGGAACCAACGCTAAACGGGACTTGATTAAAATTAGAAATTTGGGCTTAAACATTTAAGATCGGGATCATCATTAAACCAGAACGGAACCTTTGATTATTCTTAAACTTTTGAAAGGGAGATCGGCAACAAAAATTGTAAGGCTTTGACTGATGTGAGGTTTAGTGTCAGTTCAATTTCGTTTGTCAACAGAGATCAGGAATATACTTGACTGGTCAGGAGATTCGACAATGGGTTTGAGAGATCGGTGAGTGATTTAATAGACCGGTAAGGCTTTGACTGATGTGAGGACTTAGGATTGATTCAATTCCTTGTGAGGAGAGATCGGAAATGTGGTTATCTAGCACAGAGAGATTTAGTACTGGGGATCGGTTTCAAAGTTTATTAATTCTGGGGATCGGCCAAAATATGGTGTCGACAACAGCCCCTCTTTACGTAATTTCTATTAAAGGGGAAAATTTTCCTGTGTAGGAATTATGTAAAGATTCAGACCCATATTTTGGACGATTAGGTGTTCGAAGTTAGGGAACTAAGGCATACCTAAGTTAGTGACCTAGAGATCGGCAACAGAAGTTAAAACATTAGAAAATTAAAATCAACTTGGATCAAGGAACCAGAGGTTGATAACAGGAAATTTAAATTGCATGAAATTAAAATCAACTTAGATCAAGAAACCAGAGGTTGATAACAGGAAATTTAAATGCATGAAATTAAAATCAACTTAGATCAAGGAACCAGAGGTTGATAACAGGAAATGTAGATTGCAGGAAATTAAAATCAACTTAGATCAAGGAACCAGAGGTTGATAACAGGAAATGTAGATTGCAGGAAATTAAAATCAACTTAGATCAAGGAACCAGAGGTTGATAACAGGAAATGTAGATTGCAGGAAATTAAAATCAACTCAGATCAAGGAACCAGAGGTTGATAACAGGAAATGTAGATTTCAGGAAATTGAAATCAACTCAGATCAAGGAACCAGAGGTTGATAACAGGAAATGTAGATTTCAGGAAATTAAAATCAACTCAGATCAAGGAACCAGAGGTTGATAACAGGAAATGTAAATTGCAGTAAATTAAAATCAACTTAGATCAAGGAACCAGAGGTTGATGACAGGAAATGTAGATTGCAGGAAATTAAAATCAACTTAGATCAAGGAACCAGAGGTTGATAACAGGAAATTTAAATTGCATGAAATTAAAATCAACTTAGATCAAGGAACCAGAGGTTGATAACAGGAAATGTAGATTGCAGGAAATTAAAATCAACTTAGATCAAGGAACCAGAGGTTGATAACAGGAAATGTAGATTGCAGGAAATTAAAATCAACTTAAATCAAGGAACCAGAGGTTGATAACAGGAAATGTAGATTGCAGGAAATTAAAATCAACTTAGATCAAGGAACCAGAGGTTGATAACAGGAAATGTAAATGCATGAAATTAAAATCAACTTAGATCAAGGAACCAGAGGTTGATAACAGGAAATGTAGATTGCAGGAAATTAAAATCAACTTAGATCAAGGAACCAGAGGTTGATAACAGGAAATGTAGATTGCAGGAAATTAAAATCAACTTAGATCAAGGAACCAGAGGTTAATAACAGGAAATGTAGATTTCAGGAAATTAAAATCAACTTAGATCAAGGAACCAGAGGTTGATAACAGGAAATGTAGATTGCAGGAAATTAAAATCAACTTAGATCAAGGAACCAGAGGTTGATAACAGGAAATGTAGATTGCAGGAAATTAAAATCAACTTAGATCAAGGAACCAGAGGTTGATAACAGGAAATGTAGATTGCAGGAAATTAAAATCAACTTAGATCAAGGAACCAGAGGTTGATAACAGAAAATGTAGATTGCAGGAAATTAAAATCAACTTAGATCAAGGAACCAGAGGTTGATAACAGGAAATGTAGATTGCAGGAAATTAAAATCAACTTAGATCAAGGAACCAGAGGTTGAAAACAGAAAATGTAAATTGCAGGAAATTAAAATCAACTTAGATCAAGGAACCAGAGGTTGAAAACAGGAAATGTAGATTGCAGGAAATTAAAATCAACTTAGATCAAGGAACCAGAGGTTGAAAACAGGAAATGTAGATTGCAGGAAATTAAAATCAACTTAGATCAAGGAACCAGAGGTTGAAAACAGGAAATGTAGATTGCAGGAAATTAAAATCAACTTAGATCAAAGAACCAGAGGTTGATAACAGGAAATGTAGATTGCAGGAAATTAAAATCAACTTAGATCAAGGAACCAGAGGTTGATAACAGGAAATGTAGATTGCAGGAAATTAAAATCAACTTAGATCAAGGAACCAGAGGTTGATAACAGGAAATGTAAATTGCACTTACAAAGCAAGCCTAATCCAGACACAAAAAGTTTTTCCCCAATGAAGTGTACTTAACAGAATCCTTAAGGCTGAAGATGAATGGAGGACGAGTTGCAAGACTTGACCTATGGCCTCATTTCTTCCAATACCCCATTTCTGTTTTTTTCCGACTTTCTCCCGAAAATTGCCCTTGCGGGTTTTCACTTCACCTTCGTCTATATGACTAGAAGCGCCCTTCCGGGTTTTCACCTCTAGTTTTTTTTTTTTTTTTTTTTTAGGATGCCCTTTCGGGTTTTCACCCCTACCCCCTTTTCTCCAAGACATTCCCTGCAAATCTCATAGCAGAGTACGTGAGGTTATCAATTGTCAAATCCTAATCTTATGGCAAAAAATTTTAACAGATTAATAGCGCATTAAATAACGAGATTGCAGAGAGATAATGTTAAAGAGTGAGTATAAAGGGAAGATAAAAGCATAGGGAACGAAATATGACTTTATTATAGCTTTAACAAAGATAGAATTTCAAAGGAAAAGGGTACAAGAATAGATCTCATATATTCCTTGTGGCTGGCTTTGAAATCCCTTAACTGCCATTATTTCAAACATTTCTGAAGTTTCATGTCGTGATGATTCATTTCCTTTCTCGGTATCGTGCTTCTCCCTTATTTCTCCATTTTCTGATTCCAGGGGCGCCCCTTTTTTTTTTTTTTTTTGCTCACTCTTTCAGGACGCCCTTTCGGGTTTTCATCCTTCACTCATTTTACAGAAAGCGCCCCTTCGGGGTTTTCGCCTTCTTTCACACATTTTGCTGGGAGCGCCCTTTCGGGTTTTCACTCCTACCCTTTTTCTTTTTTTTTTTTTTTTTTTTTAGGCATAGTATCTCTTGACGGTGTCAGCATTCACAGGTCTTGGCAATTCTTCACCGTCCATGTGGGTTAAGATCAAGGCTCCTCCAGAAAATGCCTTTTTAACCACATAGGGTCCCTCGTAGGTTGGTGACCATTTGCCCCGGGGATCGCTTTGATTTGGCAGCATTTTCTTCAGAATTAGGTCCTCGGGTTGGAATTCGCGTGGGCGAACGCTTTTGTCAAATGCCCTAGCCATTCTCTTCTGGTACAATTTTCCATGACATGCTGCTGCTAACCTTTTCTCGTCCAGCAAGTTTAATTGATCCAACCTTGACTGGATCCATTCTGACTCATCAATCCCCGATTCCTTCAGAATCCTTAAGGAAGGAATTTCAACTTCAATAGGTAATACTGCTTCCATCCCGTAAACCAGTGAGTATGGAGTTGCCCCGGTTGAGGTTCTTACAGAAGTCCGATATGCGTGAAGAGCATAGGGAAGCATATCATGCCAATCCCTATATGTGACTGTCATTTTCCGGATTATTCTTTTGAGATTTTTGTTTGCGGCTTCCACCGCTCCATTCATCTGGGGACGGTATGGAGAGGAATTGAGATGTCGGATCTTGTATTGATCACACAATTTCTGAATCTTAGGACCATTCAGATTCTTGGCGTTATCAGTGATGATTTCATTGGGGAGACCATGCCGGCATATGATATTGTTTCTGAGGAATTTGAGAAACGTGTTCTGTGTAATATGGGCGTATGATATGGCTTTGACCCATTTAGAAAAATAGTCGATTACTACCAGGATAAATCTGTGCCCATTGGATGCCTTAGGGTTGATGGGACCAATCACGCCAATGCCCCACATTGCGAAAGGCCATGGCGAAACGAGGTTGAACAATTTGTGAGGTGGAACATTTATCGGATCTGCGTAGATCTGACACTTATGGCATTTTCGAAAATATTCGATGCAGTCTTTTTCCATTGTGGTCCAGAAATATCCCCGTCGCATGATTTGCTTAGCCATCATATGTCCATTAGTATGGGTGGCACAGTTTCCCTCATGAGTCTCAAAAAGGATTCTCTTCTCCTCTTTTGCATCCACACATCTCAACAATTCGCCGTTGGAGCTCCTCTTGTATAGGGTCTCTCCACTGGGGAAGTATCCCAATGCTAATCTCTGAATCATCCTCTTTTCGTTTTTGCTTGCCCCTGAAGGGAATTCTGCAGTTTTGATGAGCCGAGGATGTCATGATACCAAGGTTCATCATCAGGTTCTTCTTCAATCACGAAGCAATAAGCTGGCTCATTCCTTGTCTTAATCTTCAATATCTGAGTCATCTGCCCTTCTTCGATTTAAGCCATAACAGCTAGAGTAGCTAAGGCATCAGCAAATTGATTCTTGTCTCTGTTAAGATGAGTGAAAGAGATTTCTTCGAATTTCTTAATCAGCTCTAGTAAGTACTTCTGATACGAGATTAGTTTAAGATCCTTAGTTTGCCATTCTCTCTTGACTTGATAAATGATCAGGGCTGAGTCTCCATATACCTTCAACTTCCTGATTTTCATTTCGATGGCAGCCTGTAGACCCATCACACAAGCTTCGTATTCTGCGACATTGTTGGTGCAGTCAAATCTCAACTTGATAGCTATCGGAAAGTGTTTTCCATCCAGGGATATCAACGCAGCTCCAATTCCATTACCGGACAAATTGACAGCTCCGTCGAAATACATTTCCCATACATCGGCTAGCCCCTCTTCTTCGCAGTCTACTTCATTAATATGCTCATCAGGGAACTCAAAATCCAGGGCTTCATAATCCTGGATAGGATTTTCTGCTAGAAGGTCAGCGATCACGCTACCTTTCACCGCCTTCCGGGTCATATAGACTATATCATATTGGGAGAGTATGACCTGCCACTTGGCTATCCTGCCTGATACGAATGGGCTTTTGAATACATATTTGATAGGATCCATCCTGGAGATGAGCCATGTCTTGTGATTCAACATGTAGTGCTTGAGGCGGTTTGCCGTCCAGGCTAACGCGCAACATGTCTTCTTTAAGAAAGAGTACCTCGACTCACAATCAATGAACTTTTTACTTAGGTAATAGATAGCCCTCTCCTTTCGGCCAGTGTCATCATGTTGTCCCAAAACACATCCCATCGAGTTCTGTTGGACTGCCATATACTGAGATCGAGGGCCTCCCAGGCAGGTGGAACCAATCTTGGTGGGCTTGATGAATCTTGCTTGATTGTCTCGAAAGCCTCTTGACAAACTGAATCCCATTGAGTGGTGTTGTTCTTTCGAAGCAGTCTAAAAATAGGCTCGGCCTTAGCGGTGAGATTGGAAATAAACCTTGATATATAGTTCAATTTTCCCAGGAAGCTGTGCACCTCCCTTTCTGTTCTTGGGGATGGCATCTCTTGAATAGCTCGAACTTTATCGGGATCTACCTCTATTCCCTTCTCGCTCACTATGAATCCAAACAATTTCCCTGACCTAGCTCCGAATATGCATTTGGCGGGATTCAGTTTCAACTGATATTTCCTAAGTCTCTCAAATACTTTCCTTACCACCTGCACGTGGCTCTCTTCTCCCCTAGATTTGATGATCATATCATCCACGTATACCTCCACTTCTTTGTGCATCATATTGTGGAATAATGTGACCATAGCGCGTTGATAGGTAGCACCGGCATTCTTCAACCCGAAAGGCATGACCTGATAGCAAAATACTCCCCATTGAGTGATAAAAGCGGTTTTCTCTTTGTCTTCCTCATCCATTGGGATTTGATTGTACCCAGATGCCCCATCAATGCATGAACATCTGCCCAATCCCGCAACATTGTCTACTAACACATCAATGTGGGGGAGAGGGAAATCATCCTTTAAGCTTGCTCTATTAAGATCCCTGTAATCAACGCACACCTAACTCTCCGTCCTTCTTCATTCACAGGGACAACGTTAGCTATCCATTGGGGATATTTGACTACTTCGGGAACCCGACATCATCTTGTTTCTTGACTTCATCCCGAACTTTGAGCAATGTGTCAGGATTCATTCTTCTTAGTTTCTGTTTCACCGGGATTGTCCCCGGAATAAGGGGAATTTTGTGTGCCACTATCTGGGGGTCCAAGCCAACCATATCATCATAGCTCCAGGAAAATACATCCAGGAATTCTCTAAGCAAACTGATCATATCTCCCACTTCTTCACTCTCCACAACCTTAAGTTCCCTCTTTACTTCTTCCGTGCCTAGGTTTATGGTGCGTGTTTCATCGCCACAAGGCACTAGGGAAGGTTTATCCTTTCATCACTTTCTTATGTGAGCTCCACCTCAGAATCACTTGAAGTAATGGCAGTTATAGGGGTTTCAAAATTAACCAGAGGAATTTCTGAGTCTATTGAATTATTAGGTGTTAATTGATGAATGGTCCTGAATGAACGAAAATAGAATATATTATAAGGATGGAATTCAAATGGAGAAAAGAATTGAAATAAATGCGCTATTAATTCATTAAAAATTTATGACATAAGAAAAGGGTCCATTTACAATGTTACACTTGTCATTATGGACGAAATGATCAAGTGTAGATAACCAAAGGTAATTTACTTGAAATTAAGTACAGGGATGTCCTCTGCTGTCCAGTTGTCCAACTCTTGCCCCTCAGCTATCGGCGAGACCAGAGCCTCATACAAGGAATCTAGGTGGATGACGTCAATGGACGGTTCATCAGGTGATTTTTCAACCTCTATCGGATTTTCAATGACCGGTTCGGTGAAGATCTCCGCGATTCTCGGGACTACCTTCCCTTTTCCCATTTTCTGGTCAAATCTTTGATCCCGAAGCATTTTCCTCATCCAGAATCGCCCATTCATAAGGGCATCTTCCTCATATCCTAAACCGCAGCGGCCTATCTTCTGGATAGTCGGTATGGGTTCAATGATTCCCTGTAATGTGGCGCCTAGGCCTTTGCCTTCTTTGTACCCACTCCTCGATATTATCTTGGCTACCATAGCCATAGCCCCTTCATTTCTGGTTTCTTGCAACTCAAGGGCCTGGAAGGAGCTTTCCAACGACTCCTCGGCCGCTTCCACATAAGGGAGTGATTGTGGCTTGGTGACCAAAATGGCTTCTTCTCCTCTTACAGTGATGATTTTGCCGTCCATAATGTATTTTATCTTCTGGTGCAGAGTTGAGGGAACGGCGTTCGCAGAATGGATCCAAGGCCTCCCCAGTAACATAGTGTAGGCTGGCTCAATATTCATCACCTGGAATGTGACGTTGAAGGTACATGCGCCAATTTGGAGTGGTAAATCAATATCTCCCAACACTTCTCTTCTGGTACCGTCAAAGGCTCTTACCACCATAGCACTTTGACGTATATCTGATTGATCAACTGGCAACCTAGCCAAGGTAGCACTAGGGAGTACATTGAGAGGCGATGCATTATCAATAAGTACCTTGGCTACTATACAACCCTTACATTTCAACTGTTACATGCGAGCTTTAGTGTGCCTTAAACCACTGGGTCTATCTCGTCTTCGAGAAAGTAACAAAGCGGGCGCTGGATTTGTCCCACTATCTTCTCAAATTGCCCCGGAGTGATGTCGGGGTTTACAAAGGCCTGATCCAGGACTCTCTGCAAGGCTTGTCGGTGCACTTCTGAGCTCAGGATCAATGATAACAGTGAAATTCGGGCAGGTGTCTTTCTCAACTGCTCCACCACATCATACTCGCTTTGTTTCATTATTTGGAGCAGCAGCTCCTCCTCTTCTTTATGTCCGGCAGGCTCTACTTCCCCTGTCTTCTCAACCTCCTCTTCAGTATTCTTCGGTGACTCTCCCATCTTTACTTTCCCTTTTCTCTTTTCTTTCTCTTCGTTCCCGTAACACCTCCCACTTCGAGTTATAAACTCGATTTCTTGCTCAGGTGGGGAGGATTTTGTGGCGGCAACTAGCTGAAGATTAACCTGGGGAGTAGTACTGGCGGTAGGTCCGGCATAAGTCATTTTAAAATGCTCATGGGGAGTGAAACATGGTTTTGGTGGTGCCGGAGGTGAGGCAAGATTAGGAGCTAATGTGCTGCTTGACGCTCCTTGAGTGAAAACTTGGAAATTATAGTTCCAAGGGACAGCGTGAGTATTGGTGACAGTGAGCTGAGGAGGAGTTCGGATAACCATTACTGGTGGCGAGGCTACTGGGGGTGAGAAAGTAATTCTGGGTTTAGAGGTAGAAGCATTCTGGCTGTATCTAGTTGTGTTCACTCCCCTTTCCGTCTTCGACCTTGTCCGGCATCTCAGAACTTTAAGGGATAACAAGTTCTGAACCTCTTGCTTAAATTCCTCACAATCCTGCAGCTCATGACCAGCTGCCCCCCCATGGTAAGGACTTCCCGTATCCTCTACTGATTTTGATGACTGAGGGCAAAGGTAGCCTTCCTTCATTGCCACGGCAAAAATATCCTCAAAGTGAGGAATCAGCTCGTCTACCTCCGGTGTCGACCTCTCTCCGTCAGACTCTATCATATTTACACCATTGACCGCATTATGGTTGGGCAATGGGTTTGAGGTAACATTAGGGAGGGAACCATTTCCTTCAATTTTCAGCCATCCATTCCAGATTAAAGCGTGCACTCTTCCCCTGAGTGCTCCGCAATTGTCAGTTGAATGCCCTTGTGCCCCTCCATGATACTCACAACGGGCAGTGGCATCATACCACCTGGGATATAGAGGCTGAATTGGGTCTAGGGGAACTGGCACAATCTGGTTTATACCGATAAGGTATCGGTATATTTCACTGAGCGGTAGGGGAAGAGGTGGATCAGGGTTTCTCGGGGGTCTTGGGTTGTTTTGTGGTGGTCTCGGTTGAGCAGGAGGAGGAGGTGGTCTAGGTTGGTAATTTGTTGGTTGGGAATACTGTGGGCGCGGGTGTGGATAATTCGGGAAAGGAGGCGGAATGTTTGCGATGGTTTGGCCATGAGGAGAAGGATATGGCCGGTAGTTATTTTGGGGAAGTGGGGAGTAATTATTCTGCCGGGTGATGGAATGCACATCACCCTCCTTTTTCTTGCCAAAATTGGTAGTCTTCTTTGCAGGGTTCTCAGCCAACTCCTGCAGTCGTCCCATTCTTAAATTGGCCTCTATCCTTTCACCGGCCTGGATGATGTCGGAGAAGCTGTTGGAAGTGTTTCCAATCATCAAGTTGAAATAAGGAGCTTTCAAAGTCTCGATGAACAGAGAGCATAGCTCATTGTCGATCCAGGGGTGTACTTACCGCCTTTTCTCTCCATCTCTGGGCATACTCCTTGAAGCTTTCCCTATCTTTCTGCACCAGGTTCTGGAGGTCCCTCCTTGTAGGGGCCACATCACAGTTAAATTTGTACTGTCTTAAGAAGGCATCAGCTAAATCCTTCCAGGAGCGGATTTATACATCCAGCCCAGATGCACCACCTCAGGGCTACCCCGGAGAGGCTCTCATGAAAGAAGTGGACTAGCAATCTGTCATCATCTGTCAGAGCGGACATCTTGGCGATATAGGTGGCCAAGTGAATGCGAGGGTCTGAATTCCCAGTGTATTTGTCAAAATCAAGGACCTTGAACTTAGGCGGCACCACCACATCAGGAACCAATCTAAGCGATGCCACATCGACTGAACCATACATATTCAGTCCTTCGATTGCTCTCAATCTCTCTTCTAGAGCAAATAGTTTCTCGTTTTCTCTCGTCTTATTTTCCCCTCCCACTGCATGAAATGCTCCCCCAGTTGGGAGGTGAGGGGTAGAGTGAACTGGAGGGATTAGAATTAAAGGGTATGGGTCGGTGTTTGAAACAGTTGGGCAATGAGAGTAAGGTAGGTCATTATTCATGGTAGCCAGATTGACAGTGATTGTCGGGTCCGGGATAGGCGACTGAAAGGTAAAAGAAGTTGAAGCTTGGTGAGGATCCATTGTTGTAGGAGGTGGAGGAGGTAGAGGTAAGTTAGGTTCTGAAGCAGGTTTATTCTGGGACATTTCCCTCATTAGTCTCATAAGTTCTGAGACTTGATCCTTCAATTCGGAAACCTGCCCTTGTAGGTTCTGTACTTGTTCCTGATCTTCCATTATCTTCTTTGTTCGGGATTTTGTTAAGTACACTCGCTTAGGTTGAACCGTGTGCTTGGTCAGGCTTGCCTTGTTTGAAGCAATGTTGATTTTCTGTAAGGAGTAAAAAAAAAGGTTTTAACAAATTTAGAATTTCGTAAAAAAACTAAAAGTCCTGGTCCGGACGAAGGATACAGTGGCATTTGGGAGCCAGAATGAAATCTGCGAAAGGATGGTTGCATCAACTTTATCATGGCATCATTTGATAGTCTGACTGTGAATGACTGGATTGAATGCGCATTTGTGATACCTGTCCATATAGTTCATTCAATTTTCACATAACCCTAGCGAGGGAGTTCCTACGGGAGTCATATTATTCATTCACAAATTTGCTAAACAATGGTCCAAAAATCATTTCATTAACTGAATAATTTGTACACCGTATTCTTTACATCGGCCTAGGCTCTGGGAGGTTCTTTATAATGAGATGACATTTCCTGAGATACTCATATAACCTTTCTTCTTGTTTGGCAGGGTCGAATGCTTTCAGAGCATACTCGGATTCAGGTAATAGTTCTTGTTTTCCCTGTGCTATTGTTCTCTCCAGCTGGTCAACATTCTCTTTCAGCTCTTGATAAAGAGCAGCTTGTCTTTCTTTCTCCTTCCTTTCCTTAGCGCATTCTTTCAAGATATCGTTGATGAGTAGTGCCTGTTCTTTCAATTCGAGCTTCTTCTTTTTGTTTTCTTGTTTATACTCCTCAACGAGTATTTCTTGGTATTTTATTTTTTCCTAAAGCTTACTATTTTGTATTTCTACTTCTTTTACCATAGCTTGGAGAGAGTCTTTTTCCTTTTCCCATTGTTCCTCTTGCTCTTCGAACCCTATCTTTTCGGCCCTTGCCTCTTCCTTGAGTCTTCTCACCTTTCTTTTAAGGTTCTGCTGTTGGTTCTCCAACTGTTTCATTTGTTCTTGCAATTGTGAGTTCTCGGTATTTGCTTTTTGTAGTGAGTCAGCCAGACGATTATCAGCTTCTTCTAATAGGACGTTTCGGCGAGGGTCGCTGTCTTCAAATTCTACAGTTGAGTGTTCTTGGTCCCTGTCAGCCCTCCATTCAAGATAATCGCGTGTGGCACTTGGACCTTTAGGCGACCTTTCCATCAGAGAGATGTTTTCCCAAGATCTGCGAGCCATTTTCAACCCTTCCTCTTCTTTGATCTCATGGTAGAAATGACCTTGGTGGTATTCTTCAATGTTGATTTTGGGTATGTTGAGCCAAAGCGCCTCATTACCAATGCGGAGTGTAACTTGTGTATCCGGTCACTCCGATTAGGGATACCTGGCGATTACCTCCCGTCTTGATCAAAATGGATTGGCACAGCGCCTGATTTCCTCAACGATAATTATGGCTATTGAAACTCAAAATCCGTTCCCGCCACTGCTGTTCATTCTTCGGACTGATTACCAACCGGGTCATCTTCTCGATGGGGGGCTGGTCAAGGTACCAAGTCAATCCTTTTGTCTCCACAGGACACATGTGACTGATAATCCAGAGGTACAACAATTGAGAACAACACTTAATGGACCCTTTGCCTGTTATGCGGTAGGTAAGGATTAATAAGGTCTCCGCAAGAATCGCCGGTATCGGATTGACCTCCTGCTTTTCTACCGCCCAGAATACTTCCACCGTGCTGCGGGTTATGATTCCCGATGGTCTCGGGAACAAAATCAGGCCATAGATTCCCAAGGCGAGTGTCATTGAAGCTCGATCCCACTATTTCTCTTGGATGTATTGATCTAACCATTTCTTGAGATGTGTCCAATACCAACCATGCGTGTTTCCTTTGACGGTTTCTTTTGACTTTACTTCTTATGGGGAAATACCAATCATATGTGTCAATTGTTTCCAAGCCTGCCTATGCTCGAGATGAAGGTAGATCCGATTTTGCGTCAGGTAAGGAATCTCTAGTAATGTCTGATATTCTTCCATAGTGGGAACTGTATCAATATCATTGAAAGAGAATACTCCGTACTTAGGACTCCAAACCGACAGCATAGCCTTTAATGCCGGGATTTGGACATTGACTCACATTAGGGTTGCAATCCTCCCGTACTTCTTCTCAAATCGTGCCTTGACCTGATCGGGAAGCGACCTCCAACCGTTAGATAGACCCTCGAAATTTGTTCATTCTGACCTCAATTTTATTCAGATCCAATGAAGGTAGCAAGCTAGCGTGTGCTTTGGAAACATCATTTTGCGGGGGTACTGGAGTATGAGCTGATTTGGACCAAAGTTTAGCATTCTGAACTTCTTCTGCCTACTGACTCGAGGATGTCATGATAAAAATGATGCCTATCCTTTTTACAGACTTTTGGTTTAGTGATGCCTGCGGAAAAACTCGTTAGCAGGATAAATTCAGGTAATCTTGTATTATATTGTTGGCAGAGTGGTACTTACACATTAATCAAAGTAGGAAAATGTGTAGGTTTTCTTAACAATATGATTCAAGATTACCTTTAAAAATAAGAACAAAATAAAATAAACAGAATAGGGTAAGAGTAAGTATGCCCCTTTTGTCTTAGGATAGGGAGACTCTTGATACCGGATGAGTGCTACCTAATTGGATAGTTCTATCTTATAAGGTAGCTTACTACGGCTTTTAGCTATCGTGATAGTTTAGCTCAGGATCTAGTTTTCTAAGAGCCACAGGTTCCCAAATTGGCCCTACTGTAAACAGTAGAGCCTCATTCTATCCTCATGATATTGTCGGGAAAATTCCACGGATATCACAGTGAATAGAACGAGTTTCAATTTGAGCAGAAGCCTTCACGGATACTAACGTGGTAGAACCCACGGGTACCGCTACATGACCCCCTCCTACTTTCCTAAAAGGGTAAGAAAGCCCGGGTATAGGGCTGAAGTGTGTGAGGACATAGTGTGAGTGTTCAGTGTGTGAAGGGACATTTTTACCTCTTCCCAATTTAGGGGGATTTTATTTTCTTTTTTCTTTTTTTTTTACTTTTTTTCAAACGAAGAGTACTGCAAGGAGTAAAACAAGCAAAACAAGCAAAACAGTTAGTAGGAATAAACAAAAATTAACACATAAAATATTACCGGGTGAGCCCACCTAACTATAATTTGATTAAGAAATTAGATCTACTCTTGGACTTCTAGACCGGGGTCAAGTCGAATCATCCCCAGTGGAGTCGCCAAGCTGTCGCAAGGGATTTTGCGGTCGCCTAAATGAACCCTCACCGAAGTGGAAAAGAATGAGGAGTCGCCACCTTAGTTTTGAGGGAAACTAAAGAAAACCATTTGTGAAGATAAATTGAAATAAAACCACTTCAAAACAGAGATTCTAAGTTCGGGGTCCGTAAACGGGTGGGGAAGGTGTTAGGCACCCCACCTCGTCCCTTAATAAGTGTAAGTAGATTTAACTTCGTATTTTTATAAATTAGTTAGGATGGCTTGAATGGAAATGTTAATCCTTTTAACAAAAAGGAATATTTAATTTTTCACTAAGTTTGGATTACCCAGATACATAAGTAAATGAGATAACCTTAGTGAGTTACTGTTGTATATTAGTTTTGTTTGAAGGGCTATTTTATTAGAATTCAATTTTTGGAATTGGATGAGAACTCTCCTCCAATCTCTTTTGAATATTTATTTAAATTTTAGATTGAGAACCGGAAAAGAACTCTCCTCCGATCTCTTTTAATATTTATTTGAATTTTAGATTGAGAACCGGATAAGAACTCTCCTCCGATCTCTTTTAATATTTATTAAAATTTTTAAGCTTGAGAAACTGATAAGAACTCTCCTCCGATCTCTTTAATATTTATTAAAATTTTAGATTGAGAACCGGATAAGAACTCTCCTCCGATCTCTTTAATATTTATTAAAATTTTTAAGCTTGAGAAACGGATAAGAACTCTCCTCCGATCTCTTCAAAATTTTTAAGCTTGAGAACCGGATAAAAACTCTCTTCCGATCTCTTTTAAATATTTGCTGAAATTCTAGTTGAGGATTGGATAAAGACTCCTTTCTGATCTCTTCTATTTAAACGGCAGTCAGATAAGGGTCTTTCCGATCTCTCTAAATTTTACCTATCGAGAGGACCTAAGGCTAAGGGTTCTGACGTTCAAAGTTGTCGAAGTGCAAGACCTCTTTAACTTATTGGTACCTTAGGACTGGGCAGGGGATGCCGAACCGAATCCTCCTACCTTCCTATATGGTCGCCTTACCAGCATTTTTGGTAGCCGATCTATTCCATTTAGTTATCCAAGGTTTGATTTTACTCTATCTTATGACGTCTTAACCCATGACCTACTGAGTCATTCTAGTGACTCAGCTTTACCATTTTCCAGGCTTATTATTCAGACCTTTCATTATTTCAAGAGGACTCTTAAGTTGCCATTACCTACATCTCATCCAATTACTTATGTATCGCTTGGAACTAGATGACTTATGCTCAGAAATAATAAAGATTAACAAAGGTATCGATACGGAAATAAACTAGAGCACAACCTTTCTCTATATCTTTCTAGCGTGATATGAACTTAAAGAAAATAACATACATACAGAAAGAAGAATGGAAATGCGTAAAACAAGAACTAAACTTAATAAAATGGCAACATGAATACTGACCTGTAAGGAGTCGATTCTAGTGAACTAACCGAGAATCACAAAACGCAATAAGATTGCAAGTTGATAGCCGAGAGACTAAGGTTCGCCTTGGAACAAAGAGTGCTTCACTAAATGCAATCGAGTCAGAATTACACCTGAGTTTAAATGAGATTGAGCATGGGCGATGGAAGTGAAAATAAAGATAACAAGGAACTGAAAAATGTGAACGCTGCGGGATGATGAGCGAGCTGAAAATGGAAAGTTTCAGTGTTCAAAATCTTTTTAAGAAAATACTTCAGAAAACTGGTTCGAAAAGTTCTTCTTATGAAAGCAGAGTGACGATCTGAATTAAATTTCAGAGTTCTTCCGCTATAGTAACTTCCTTCTTTTTTTTTGTCCTCCCTTTGAACAGTTTTCATGCAGGTATTTATAGGAACCGGGTGCTCCCCATGAAGGGTCAGGATCTATTTTGAGGGAGATGGAGGGTCAGGATTTCGAAGGACATGATCTGAGGCTCAGGAATTAAAGAGGATCAGAACGGACGGCTGAGATCCTCTTTAGAATATTTGTCATTTTCTTCTTCTAATCTGACGGTCCCAAATTCTCTTGTCCGGGGTGATCCGAGGGCTGGGAGTGAAAAGCGCTGATCTTGTCATTTTCTTCTTCGATCCGAGGGCTCCGAGCTCGTCCTTACAAGTAAGATCAAAGGTGGAGATTAGAATGTACAGCGCTATCCTGACGTACGCATGTCAGAAATGCGGGCGATTCTGGGGCATGCGGTTGAGATTTTACCTGCAACGCTTTAACTACCTCAGCTCTGATTATGGTGACGGCGGTAGGCGCCTTATTCTTTTTGTTTTCTGCTCTCTCTTCCTTTTCGATCTTCTTAACATGAACCTTCTTCGATCTTTCATACCGGTCTCCCCTCTTCCGATCTCTATTATTCCAATATTTCCCTTAACCAGGCCCGGTCTTGTCAAGGCATTAATTCCCCTCGATTCCCGAAGCGTCCGCTTCGTTTTCTGCTTAGCAATAAATGCCCGATTTTTCCCTATATATACCCCTGACAGAAGAGACTTTCTTCATTCAATTTTCCTCTCTTCCTTCTTACTTTCCAGTTTTAGCTGCTCCGGCTGAAGTTCCGGCCATGATTGTGGCTGTTGATCCCTTTCTGATGGACCTCTTTATTCCCCGACTGAAAATTTACGACCCCGGTGCTCAAATAATCATGATAACCTTATCTGATGATGGTGAGAGAACTGGACCAATTAACCGATCTAGATCGCGAACCTTGATCGTGCCAATCTCGAGTCGTTCGACCGGTATAATCGGCGAACCGATTTCGGCCGAGAAGACTACTAATGTTCCGCCGACCCTTGGCGGTTGCTCTTCCAAGTTTATTTAGCTTCTCACCACATTGGGTGTTTCGACAACGGCTTTCCTCCACATTGGGTGTTCCGACAGCGGCTCGGTTCCGGTCGATGACATCCTTTGGATCAGTCACAATGTTGACTTTGACATAGGTCCTTTAGATGGGATGTTCTATCCGTCTCTGAGATCGCCCAAATGATGTATTTTATTTTCAATGTAATCTGCTCTCTAGAGATCACAGAAATGATGTAGTCCAATTTTAATGCAATCCGATCTCTAGAGGTCACCGAAATGATGAAGTCCAATTTTAATGCAATCCGATCTCTAGAGATCGACCAAATGATGTAATCCGATCTTTTGGAAATAAAGATTTTATTTGTCAATTATCATCTTATTATTATTGCATTAATTATTTTCCGATCTCTGAAGTATTTATCCGATCTGACCTTTAATTTAAATGACCCTAAACCGATCCGCAATTCAAAAGATTTATCTTAATCAGCCGATCTCTAGTTAGCCGATCTCTTTATGGAATTTCCGAAATATTCATGAGACGTGTCAAAAACAGCTGGCAGATCTCGCTGACCGATGCACCGCCTGGGATGCCGTGAGCATTAAATGCTTGGACGAGTATAAATAGGGGTGGGGGTTAGCCATCTGCTCTCTTGTGTCATTTTCAGCTTCTTGCGAACAACTTCAAAATTCTCTCGTTTTCTCAAGCTCTTCCGACTCCGATCAAGCTCCGGTAAGGGTTTTGATCCTTCTTTTAGTTTAAATTCTTTATTTATCTTAATCTGCCGATCTCTAGTTAGCCGATCTCTTTATGGAATTTCCGGAATATTCATGAGACGTGTCAAAAACAGCTGGCAGATCTCACTGACCGATGCACCGCCTGGGATGCCGTGAGCATTAAATGCTTGGACGAGTATAAATAGGGGTGGGGGTTAGCCATTTGCTCTCTTGTGTCATTTTCAGCTTCTCGCGAACAACTTCAAAATTCTCTCGTTTTCTCAAGCTCTTCCGACTCCGATCAAGCTCCGGTAAGGGTTTTGATCCTTCTTTTAGTTTAAATTCTTTATTTCCTTTGAAAATGAGCGGTGTCGAAGGTCAGAGAGCGGCGAGTCCTCCTTCCATCCAGTTCTCGTGGTCATCTGATGAAGTAGAGGTGGTCTGGCCAAGGGCGCGACCTGAACCTCCTAGAGTCTCCGTCCCAGCTTGGGAACAAGTGACGTCATCAAGGCATGCGCCTTCTTCAGGGAGAGAGAATCTTCCCATGGACGAGCTGCCATCGGTCCTTCAAGAAACGATCTGCGATCATTCGGCCAGAGAATAATATTGAGCGATTCATATGAACTTATCCGGTGTCACGGCGATCTCGGGCGATCATTTCTTGAAGAGAACGACATGATTATGGTATACGAAGAAACGATTGAAAGCCGTTTGCGGTTCCCTCTTGACGACTTCTTTAAGGAAGTCTTAAAATTTTTCCAAGTGTGCATAGCTCAAGTTCACCCGAACTCGTGGCGGATCTTAGTAGCCTTTCGAGGCCTCTGTTGAGCTAAGGGATTCCGTCCTACGCCTAAGGTATTCGCCGAACTGCATAGGTTAACTCGTCGAAAGGATGACGAGTACTGGTTTTTCCAGGCGAAGCCACATTGTGGGCTCTTCATCGATCTGCCCTCCTCCCTGAAAAACTGGAAGAATCGCTTCTTCATTCTAAGGAGCAAAATTCCGAACGGCTTTGAGGTTTCCTAAATGTTGGCTACACCAAGGCCCTTTAATTCAGGCGTCTCGTGTTGAATAGGGAAGAGGGCGCCATGGTGATGGAGTTGAAGGAGCAGGCGTCCAGAGAGAAGTTCTCTTGCTTGGATGCAGTGATCGCCGAGCTGCACCATTGGACTATGGAATTGATCACCGGCAGAGATCGCGGACTCCAGCTCTCTGACCTCGGCATCGGTATTTTCTACATCTCAGATCTCAGGACCTTAGCGATCTCACTGACCTCTTCTTTGTGCAGGTATGGCCAGCGGCGAAGCCTCCAAGGAGAGCCGGAAGCGAAAGAGGGAGATCTCCTGGAAGGTACGGGAGATGAAGCAAGTTGAGGAAATGCAGACACCCAGGCATGAGCCCGGGGAAATACAAGGCTCGTCTCAACCTTCGGGACCAGTGATCGCAGAAGTGGTCTGATCCCCTCCTCGCCGGGAAGAGCCGCCTCCACCTCCTCCAGTTGCTCCGAATGCAGAAGAGGGTTCTTCTCAACCTAACGTGAGGACTATCTCCTGCGGTTCCCAAGTCTTAGTCCACTCACTGGAGAAGAATCATACGGTTCGAGAAAACCCTGGTTTCGCCAAGGTCTTGGCGTCCTCTATCTGTCTTCGAGAAGATTGGGATAGGCTGTCTCCGGATAACCTTGATGATATCTTGACCCGATCCATGAGCTTGAACATGAAGTGCCTGGTGAACCAGCACATCATACGGGAGAAGGCGCATCGCCTGGGTAAAGAGGTCGAGAGGATGGGTCATGAGGCAGCTTCCCTCCGATCTCAACTTTCATCCGCTCAGGGCTACATATCTCAAATTGAGGGGCGAATGAAGTTCTATAAGGATAAGCTGGCCGAGCAAGCTCACGCTTTTGAAGAAGTGCAAGCGCTCCGGGCCGATGAAGCGGCTCAACTCGCTCACCTTGCTGAGGAGCTCAAGGTGAAAGAAGAAGAGATAATGACTGGAGTGGCCGGCGCTTATGTGAATGCTCACAGAGATCTCCTGGCTGAGCTCAAGAAGCGTTACCCTGAGGAGGACTTCTCCTGGATGGCCAACCTGGCTCCCGATGATGAAGGTGAGGAGAGTGAGGAGGAGGCTGAGGGTGAGAGAGGGGACGGACAAGATGTAGATCAGGCTGGGGGTGATCCTCCAGCTGAATAACTTGTACAAATTCTTGAAATGAAATGAAATGGAATGCCTTTTTTGTTCGATGAATGGTTGTGATCAGAAAATTTCTAAATTATTTAAACACTTGATTGTCTGAGTATGTTGAAATAACTGAAAGTGATTATTAACCTAAGTGTGAGAGATCGAAAAACACAATGAGCATGAGATCGGTAGGGAACCAACGCTAAACGAGACTTGATTAAAATTAGAAATTTGGGCTTGAACATTTAAGATCGGGATCATCATTAAACCAGAACGGAACCTTTGATTATTCTTAAACTTTTGAAAGGGAGATCGATAACAAAAATGGTAACAAAGATCTAGTGTCAGTTCAATTTCGTTTGTCAACAGAGATCAGGAATATACTTGACTGGTCAGGAGATTCGACAATGGGTTTGAGAGATCGGTGAGTGATTTAATAGACCGGTAAGGCTTTGACTAATGTGAGGACTTAGCATTGATTCAATTCCTTGTGAGGAGAGATCGGAAATGTGGTTATCTAGCACAGAGAGATTTAGTACTGGGGATCGGTTTCAAAGTTTATTAATTCTGGGGATCGGCCAAAATATGGTGTCGACAAGTGGTTATGTGTATAGGAATAAATTGGGTAGTGTATATTAGATGTATATATGAATGTACACTTGACTTTGGAAGCTTGGAAAGCAAATTGATGAAGACTACAATTCGGCAACTTGAAGTGTGAACCCAAAATATGTATTTCATGGTTTGGTTTATGAAATTACATGGTTGAATTATGGTACTTATTATGGCAGCTTGTGTATATGTATAAGGGTTTGAGTTTGGGCATGTAAATGAGCTTGTTATATAGTTAAATTGTGTGTAATTTGGACTTGGTAAATTCTGGACTATAATGTGCATATTGAGTATGGTTATAAGCTGCCTAAATAACCAAAAATGTGTTATGAAATGTGTTTAGGTTATGGTACAAACCAGAAATGGCATGAATGTGTAACTTGGTAAGTGTTAAAAGTGTATTTGGTATGTGATGAAGAGTGTTGCAATAGGGCAGTGTGTATTTTGGCCTAGAACCTTAAGTGTATGACTCCAATTGGTATGAGACCAATTGGAGGTGAAACTAGGCACAAAAAGTGCCAACTTTCATGAAGGAAGCTTACCAAAATTCTGCTTGGAAGGTAACTTGAAAAATGACTAAATCCGGATTAGTGCATTTAAGGCCTGAAAATTGACCATTTGGGTAGTAGTTAGTGTTTTGGCCATAACTCACTCAAAACAGGTCCAATTGGCCTGGAACTTTTACCATAAATAGTTAAGACATATATCTACAACTCTTATGAAGACACTAAAGCCCAGAAATGACCATAAGCAAGTCAAATAGCTTGCACAAGTTCGGATCCAAAAATTAGCCGAACCTAAAGTGACCTAAAATGACCTAAAGTGACCAATTTTGATGCATTTTGACCAGAAAATAGTAAAATGACCATAACTTGGTCTACATAACTCAGAATTAACCTGAAATTTTGCCCCGCATGCAATAAGACATAGATCTACAAGTTTGTTGTTTTGACCGAAACCCGAAAACTGAGAGAACTAGATCATCCGGCTAGGTCAAATTAGTATACCGGGAACTGGCAAATTGTAATAAAATGCAATATACATGGAAATGAACTGGGTAACATGTACCAACCCTAAAAGGCTACAAATGTGACATATTGGTAACATTAAAACCTAATTCACCTAGAATGCATCGAGGGTCGACATCTTAGGTTTTTCTAAGGAAATAATAGAACTCAATGAATTAATTATTAAGCATTATCGTTAGAGACAGTTTAAATGAGTACTGAAACACTTCAAATTGTGTTTCTCAGTTAGCAAAGACTTAGGAAAAGGAAAGGAAACACTGAGTCAGAGCCAAGAGACCGTTATCAGAGGTTTGTACACAACTAGTTTTTAACTGATTTTGTTCTGAATATTTCATATGATTAAATGACATGTTTTTCTTATGTATTATGTTTAACAAGCATTGGATTTAATTCAATGATTATTAAAATTGTTATAGTATATATGAATTTAGCTTTGTGAAATGGTATTTCCACAAGTATTAAGCATTGTTGTGAATTGAATAAATTATGTTTTGGAAAATTGTGATATAACATGTTTTGAATTATGACGGGCAATTTGCATGGAAAAATGCAAATTTACGATTTGAATTGTGATGAGCATAAAAATTATTAGATATTGGAATTGACTTTGAATCGAATTGTATTATGATTTATGCTCACTAAAAGGATTGTGATATTGTTTTATATCTCACTATAGATGCTTGACTAGGTTATTACCCGTCTCTCTCATTTGTTAAGAAGACAATGGAGTTAGTTGTGTTTTGATTACCATGGTACGTGCACAGGCTTAAATTCTCCTCTTATTAGAGGTTAGATCTAAGTTTTTTTTATGTTATGGCCCTTTCGGAAGATTCATTATTGTGATGTGTACTGTGCACGATGATTCGACCTCCCCAACCATAGAGACTTAGAATCACCCCGAAGATGGCCCTTTCAGATTAGTCTTGCATAGTTAGTGAGATAAAGAATGGTTTTTGAGATACAGAATGGTTTTTGAGATACAGAATAGTTTTTGAGATACAGAATGGTTTTTCAATAGTAAAGAATTGTGATTTGAATTAAGATTTTTGTATAATTAATTTTGTTGGAATTACCTTAAATGGTTAGTTATGATTTGATAAATTGAATTTCGTGATCAAAGTCATTTTATACAAATGATTTATATTATTGGCAATGAATATTTTGAGTTTTGGAACTTGATGAGTATCCAGATTTCCAAATTAATTGCTGTAATTTTTGTTAAGGTATATTGTACTATGTTTTAAATTATAGTTATGCACCACTGAGTTCACCACTCAGCGATAGCTTTGTATGCTGTCGCAGGTGAAAAAGGCATAGAGCAATTGAGTAAGCTTCTTTGAAGAGACATTTAGATCAGCTCTAGGTTTACCTATGTACACAGGTTTTGATGTATGCATGTAATAATATGTATGTAAATTATTTGAGCAGTTGTATAAAAACTCTTGTAAAACATTTTGGTATGTAATTAAATGTAAATTATTGTAAATGTAAATTTGAGATTTCATTTACTTGAATAGTTTTGTAATATAAATTTTGAGTCTTACAATCAATGAAATGTTTCTTTATGATGAGATTAGTTTGAAAATGAATTGATTGTTTATTAAGAATTGAATTGTGAATTGAAATGAAGCTATTGGAGTTGTATTTGAGAAAACATATTGGGAACATTTTCTTTTGTAGGATTGAAGAACTGTTTTCTCAAAATACAACCGGCACTTTGCTGAAATTTTGAAAAAAATTTTATAACACCAGATTTTAATCGATGATTTAAATTTCATGAAAATTGTTTTAAAATCCTTTGTAGTATATCTAATGGATTATCAGTAGGCAAAGTACGGTAATTCATTAGGTGTACTATGGGATCATGTTTCATCTTACAGGGCAGTAGGGTGTGACAATCTGGGTTTTGGTCAAAACACTAATATTATAGATCTTTGTCTTATAAAATTTTTTCCATTGGTTTCACTGCATTTGGATTTTTTTAGTCTAAGTTATGGCTTTTTTACCAAAACTAGTATTCATGTCCAGAAAATTCTGGGCAGTTTGGTTCTGGATAGTTTTGTGACCTAATTTGTGCTAGCAATTTGGTTTGGTTAGAGGCAATTCTGGATTCTATATTCTTCATGAAAGTTGTGCTCACATGTCTAACCTTTTCAATGGTATAAAAATCAGGTAATTTTGACCTTTCTAGAGGGAGTTATGGCGTACTGTTCATTTGATTATTTTTCTGAGTTTAGGTTATGGTCAGCTAGATTCAAGCAGTTTTTAGGTCTGGTTGTGAATAGATTTTAAGCATGGTTTCCTCATGAAAAATGGGGCATTTTGACCATAGTTTTATCTTCAATTAGCCTTATACCAATTAGAGTAACACAATTTAAGTTATAGCTCAATAATAACACTGGACTCAAGAGTCCCACAACCTGCATGAAAAAGTACACTCCCAATTCAATTTCTCCCAATTTCCAAACTTTAATTTAGCATTCATAGCACTTCTAATAGGCAACAAATCATCTCAACATTCTCAATTTCAACCTATGACATAAAAATCTCAAATTTTGATCAAAACCCTAACTCAAAGTTTCAAACTCAAGCATACTCAATGCAATTTAACTTCTAATGCTTATAAGTTCATCAATTAACTTCACTAACCAATTCAAAACCATCAATTTCACTCATTTCCTATCGCTGCTGAAAATTTGGGGTTTCCCTTACTTATGATATTCATTTTAATTTCATGGAATTTACTTCACTTTAGCATGCTACTCATACTTAGAGGAAGAAAGAAGTGTGTATAGTGCACTAACCTCTTTGGACACTTCTTGGACTTGTGAAAACTCCACAATTTCTACTCCTTATGGCTGCCAACTTCTTCCCCGAGGTGTAAAGTAAATTTTTAATGAAGACAAGTGTAAGTTTTGGTGTGAGTTTTGGTGAAAATTCAAGCTTAAAAAGCTTGAAAAATGGAGGAGGTACCTTCCATGGTGTTCGCCCAAAGAAAGAACCAAGGAAAAAGATGGATTTTCAATTAGTATATTTTGTCTCTTGCTTAATATTTATCCTCTTAAGGCACAATTAAAATTTTAATTATGTCATTTTATCCTCATGCTTACATCATGCATATGTCATAGTGATGTAAGGCTTATGTAATTATTCATTTATCTTTCCTTTTTCTTTCTTTTCTCTTTTCTATTAATAAATTTAGAGTTTTAATTTATTTTATATATTTTAATCTCTCTCACTTTAGGCTACATTTAGGTCAAAATTTATCTCTGAGAGTGAAATGATTAAAATGTCCTCCGTTAAACTTACCGAGTTATCCTTGTCTTTGCTAATTGACTAAATTTTCTTTGACATTTTTAATGTCATTTAGTCCTCATAAAATCTTCAATTTAATCCAAAATATTTATTTCACAGTGTTCCTCACAAGTCTGGGATCAGCAACTGTCTTCACAGTCGCTTCCTAGTATGGTCATCCATCGCCGTGACTTCAGCTCGTTTAACTCATTTACAATTCATTTCTTTTATTTTTCCTTAATTTTTTTTGGTCTTTATTTAATCATCTCATGTCTCCTCACTCTAGTTCGAGTGTAGTTCCAGACATCCTGACTGTCCGAACAGATGTTAGTCATTGGAACAGTATAATGTACGGACTATTTAAAGTGAGAGCGTTACAAATAATTTGATCAGTTCACAAATTCTCCTTCATATTTTTATATTTCTTACTTAATTATTAGAATATATATATATATATATATATATATATATATATATATATATATATATATATATATATATATAATGTAAATTAAAAATAAAAATTGAAATATTAAAACAAAAAATATATATATGGTGAAAATATTAATGAAAACTTCAACTGTATAATTTAAAAATATATTATTATAATTATATATTATATATTAATTTTATTTTTTTAATATACCTTTAAATACTCATATATTTACTTAATTAAATAAGGCCAAATGATAAAAAAAAAATCAAAACCTTTATGTCAATTATTAATTTTTGTCAAAAGTTTTAATTTTATAAATTTGTTGATAAACCTTTTCAATTGTTTTCAATTTTAATAATAAATTCAATTAAAACAATTAAACTCAACGATAGATAAAAATAATTAAAATTTTCATTTTCTATCAATTTTAGTTACTTCTTTTAATTTTATTAACATATTCAAGTGCTTTAATATTTTTATTAATTTTAATAAACTTCATGTTGATAGAAAATAATAAATAAATAATATATCTAATATTATTATCTTAACTTTTAATATTTTTTCACTCTTTCTATTTATACTTTTAATTATCATTTTATTTCAAATTTAAAACCAAAAAAAAAAGGAAAAAAAATCAAATATTTAAACATAAAGTATGAATAAATATATAACTAAAATAAATGTAATTATAATTTTCAAAAAAGATAGAGAAATTAATTAAAATAGTATTTTTATAAATTTGAAAATCACTGCTAAAATTTATATAAAAATAAAAAGATTGACTAATGTTAATAATATAAGTAAATATTTGAATTGTTTTCATTAATTAAATAATATAATTAGGCTAATTGTTAAAATTGAAATTAATTTGAAAATTTGAAGTTAAACTGATAAAATTAAAAGATTTGGGTAAAATTATAAAAACTTACAAAGATTTTAATTTATTTAGTCATTTAGCTATTAAATAATAATATAAAATTTATTTAAGTAGATAAAATTACAAATGTATGAGCATTTAAATTTGATACCAAGATTTTGTTATTATATTTTAATACAAAATCAAAATTTATTTTTATTTTAAATGATTAATTACCCAAATAAAGTATAAATAATGTCTATGAATAGTTTTTTTTTATTTTTAATATATTTATAATTTATAATATTTTATTGACATAAAAAATAAAATTTATTTGAAAATAGGATTAATTAATAAAATAATTCTAAGAATTTTTTTAATTTTATTTAAAATTTAATTAATTTTATCAAAATTGAAAAATTAGTATTAATTTTATTCTATTTACTTAAATTAGTCAAAATTTAAATGCAATTATCATAATTTTATTAAAGTTTTCGATAAAAATGATTTTTAATTTATTATATTAAAAAATAATTTGAGAATATAAAAATATTTTATTTTTTACTTTTGGTGAAAATGAAATAAATGAAAAATTATTTATATATAAAAATGAAATCTAAATTTGATGAAAACTATATTTTTATAAATATGTATAATTAAAAAAAAGGATTATAAATTTATGACAAATAAAGTGATTCTTCTATTGAAGTAGGATTAAAATTTTAAATTTTTGATTTTAATATTGAGTTAAACCTTTTATATATATATATATATATTCCAAAATGACTAGAAATATGTAATAAATAAAATAATTTTAATTAAATAGGATTGAAATGGATATATAAAATTTTATTTAATTGGATATTTACTTTTTAAAAATAATTTTATAATTATGTCAAGGATATTTTTGTTTCTCCTATCATTCACCTTTTTCCCATATATATATATATATATATATATATATATATATTAAATTATAAATTTGTAAATATTTAAAATATCTGAAAAATAAATTAACTAGAATAATATTCAGCGTTTAATTATTTTTATTAATTTTATTAAAATAAATGAAATAATTTTATTGAATTAATAATATTCATAGGATTAAAATTATAAAATTACTATATTAAGAAGTATCATATGTTTTTCTAGTATAAGTAGAATTATTACTAAATTTTAATTTATATTAATTATTATAATACTATAATTTAAAATTATTAGATATTTAGTAAATGATATTTCATTGCTGAATGTTATTAACTACGATTTAATATATTGTACAAATTCACATTATAAGTGATTTAGCAATCAAATTTTCGTCGCTAAGACTTATTAGTAACAATAATGTATATAATGTCTCTAATAATAATTCTACTTATATATATTAATTATATTTTTTATTTTTCACTTATTAATTTTTTTTAGTTAATTAATATATATATAAAATTTTAGATTTAACTAAAATTATAATATAAGTAGGACCAATAATTTTAAATTTATAGGAGTTCTAACAATTTTAAATTTGTAGGAATTCTAAAATTAAGAATTTTAAAATTTATATAAAGATTAAAATTAATTTAAATAATAAAAATATAATTATAATTAATTTAAAAAATAAAATGTATTTTTGACCAAGCCAATATTCTTCTCCCTTCCTACATTTATAAATATATAATCAAGAATATAAATCTATCAATCATTTTTCTTTAAAATAGTTTACGAAATATTTTAAAAATTTTATACTGGTAAATTAAATTAATATATATAAATATATTATATTTTTTTAATTAAGTAATAAATTAAATAATTATGTTATAAGTACAAATTATAGTTTTAATAAAAGTTACTAATTAAAACTAACGAAAATACACATATGAGACTAACTCAAATTCTTTTTCATAAATCTAACTTCCTAATAAACATCACGCAATGGAAAAATCCATTGGAATGAGAAAGGCATTGCAAAATTTTGTGGTAAAGAAAGAAGCAATTTTGGAGTCAAATTAACGATTTTATTGTATTTATGATAATTATTTTACGCCTATAAAAACTTGCGATTGACCAGTTCTAATCCCAAAGGTCATTTTCATCTTTTAACTTCCGAACAGCTAAAAATGCCAAATTAAAAGACTCCAACATTTCTCACGTAAACCGCACATCAATTTCCGTGCGCACCCGTCGAGCACGTTAGCATCTCTGACCTACTCTGTTTTTCTCTCCCTCCATTCCCCGCGAGTGAAAAGACCCAGAAAAGCATTTCTGTCCAATTTTCCAGTTTCTTCCTTTTTTTTTTTATTTTTATTTTTTTCCCAGAGCTACATTCTTCTCCCAAATTCCAAATTTACCTTCTTTTCGTCCCTGCAATTACAAGCCTACCTTCCACCTTCTGTCTCTGGCTTCTACAACCTCCCATCGGGGGCGGCGGCGGCTCGGCGTCTTATTGGCTCTTGCCAACGAACCGAGGCGACTCCCTTGCTTTCTCCTCCGGACTCACCCCCGCCGAAGAAGCTGAAGACCATGTCGGAAATATTGGCCAAGGCAAAGTACGCTGTCGTGGAGCGAGCTGACTACAACGACGTGAGCTGCGAGCAATGCGGCTCCGGTGACCTGCCTGATGAACTCCTCTTGTGTGACAAATGCGATAAGGGATTTCCCATGAAATGCGTGAGGCCAATTGTTGCAAGAGTCCCGATTGGATCTTGGCTCTGCCCTATGTGCTATGGCCAGAGACGAGTAAGAAGTGGGGGAAATTCTCTCTTTATTTTATTTTATATTAACTTTTGTTTTCATTTTCTTTGTTTCCTTTACTGTTTCTATTTTCTTGCGTTTGGTAATGGCAGATGTGACAATGTGGGTTCATGGTTTTGTTTTAGGGCTTTCACAGAAGAAGATAATTGATTTTTTCAGGATTCGGAATGGTAATTGTAAGAAAGATAAATGCAGTTCTCTTCAAGGTGAGTTTTTATTTATTTATTTATTTATTTTTTGTTTTTATGATCATGTGTTGTTAAAACATCTTTCAGCTTCATGCTACAAATTTGCACTTGAAATTATCAATCCTGCCTCGCCAAAAATAACATCAACAACAATAACAATAATGAAGAACCTGATAAATAGATAAATGAATGAGAACATGAGGGTATAGTTACATGCATTGATGAAGGCAATAAAAAGTTTAAAAAGGAAAATAGTGGATTTGATTAAGCTTGTAGAACTTGTTGGAGATAGCTTTAGGACATTCTATGAAACACATTGTGTAACTTGTGTATGTGACGGTAAACACTAAACTCTCAGGGAATCGGGGTGAAAGGCTGGTTTAATTTTATACGATAAGGAATTCATTTAGAGGTGTGTGTGAAATAAAATCCTGGCCTAATGTTTCAGTTGATCAAATATATAAACCATCAATAGTCTTTACATGTTTAAAGAACAATTAATTCAAATTCCAACTCAAGTTAAATCCTTTTCACTTTGATTTGACATAAATGCTTTTCTTTTTTTATTTTCTTTTATTTATTTTGGTTGTGATCGTAACTATTGGTCTTTTATAACAATTGTGATCACATGCAGACGTGCATTTTATTTGTTGAATGGTTGCAACTATGTAGATTGTTTCTATTGTACCTATTTAATTGCCAAAATTTGAAAATTATGTAAGCTTGATCGGTTAGACTGCTAAACGTAATTTATTATTTATCCAGTTATTTGATTTAATAACTAAGAGAAGAAGTAAGAAATTTTATTAAAGAAGGAAGAAGAATGGTTAGAATATAAGGTATCCTCCTAAATTAAGCAACTCTTAAGGACAACTAATCAGAACAAGTAAAAAGAAGCCCTCCAATCATACTGCACAACACTTAAGGAGACTTGTTTTGAAGGCCCTGAAGTCAAAGCCTGTAAAGAAGCCATTATGTGAGCAACCGACTCTTTCTTAGCGTGATTTAAACATAGTATAGTTATTACTCTAATAAAATCTTGTGAACATTAATTGCATTAGATGTTATATTATTTGGCTCAAGGGAGCTTACGTGATTCCATAGACACAACGGACAGGCGTGCATGAAGTTGTGGGAGAGAGTTATGAAACATCGACTACGTCATGACACTTCTATCTCTCCCAATCTATTTGGTTTCATGCCCTGTCGTTCAACCATAAAAGCGATATTTCTCATTAGAAACTTGATGGAGAAATATAGAGATGT
Organism: Hevea brasiliensis; assembly: GCF_030052815.1. Taxonomy (NCBI): domain Eukaryota; kingdom Viridiplantae; phylum Streptophyta; class Magnoliopsida; order Malpighiales; family Euphorbiaceae; genus Hevea; species Hevea brasiliensis. Next base: position 70,829,477 of record NC_079502.1, on the reverse strand, counting down.
GAAGAAAGATCTATACATGGTTTTTATTGATTTGAAGAAGGCTTATGATAGTGTTCCAAGAGATATTTCATGGTGAGTGTTAGAACAAAAGAGGATATCTATTAGGTGCATAGAAATGTTGAAAGATATGTATGAAGGAGTAACTACTATTGTGCGCACAGTGGGAGGGAACACAAGATTTTCCTTTCTCAGTTGGATTACACCAAGTTTCAGCTGTAAGCCTTTACCTTTTTATATTAGTTTTAGTTGAACTGACAAAACATGTACAAGAGAGTATCTCTTGGTGCATGATATTTGCGGATGATATAGTTCTGATAGATGAGACGCGAGAATGAGTCAATAGAAAGTTAGAGCTTTGGAGAAGTACTCTAAAGTCAAAGGGCTTTAAGTTAAGTAGAACGAAGACAGAATACATGCATTGCAAGTTTAGTGAAGCATAGTTATTAAAAACTCAAGGAAGGCGCCAAGGTGTCCTGGAGCCTAGGTGCAAAGCGCAAGGCGCAGGCGCCCGAGCGAGACAAGGAGCAAAAAAAAAAAAAAAAATTATATATATATATATTCTATCACATTTCAAGTAACATAAAACTACATAATAATAACCAACAAGCATTCAAGTAATAATAATTTTGCAATCCAAAAAAGATAAAAATAAACTAGTAAAAAGTTAAAAACACTAATAAACTACTAAAAGTTAAAGTTTAATAAACTAGTAAACTAGTAAAACTACTAAATGTTCAATCCACATCAATAGAAACATCAAAGTCCTCTTCATCTTCTTCATCAACTTCATTATCTTCCTCATACTCATCTTCCTCATACTCATCTTCCAAATCAAAATGTTCATCATCATAATCTTCTTCCTCATCTTCAAGAAGCGAAGAAGTTTGGGTGGATGATGCTTTTCTTTTTTGCTGTGGTGTAGATCTTGAAACAAGTGTAGATGCAACATTTTTTCCTTTACTTGATCTAGTGTCATAGGCATCCTCTTCAGCACCAACAGCTTCAGCAACCACATTTCATTTCAAATCATCATCTTTAAAAACAAGTTCATCTCTATCTATCTCTTCCTCCATTTGACCCATTAGCCATTCATTACTATCATTAATTTCTTTTAATGAGATGGGGTCAATGCGGTCACGTGTATCATATTGAGGCTTTAATGACCGATTGTATTTGACAAACACCAAATCATTCAAGCGATGTTGAGCTAGCCTATTTCTTTTTTTACTATGAATTTGCAAAATATAATAATTTAAGTAAGTGTAATTTTTGAAAGAACAAATTAAAGGTATAATTCTAAAGGGAAATGTTTTGTCACTCACATGCTCAAAGATGCTCCAATTACGCTCACAACCAGATGCACTACAAGTAAGGCTAAGCACTTTGACAGCAAAATTTCTCAAATTTGGAGTTATAGCTCCATAAATCAACCACCATGTGGCTAGTGAAAAAATAATGCATATTAATTATTATTCAAAAAGATTGCAATATGAGATAAGATTATGTTCTTATGGGTAAAATTATATTACCTGGAGATACTTTCTTTCGATTCCTAATTGCCATATCCATCCCAAAGATGCCTTTAGCATTTTGATAAAAAGGTAATTGTGCCATTATTTTATCTTGCTCTTCTTTGCTTGGAATCAACCTTGTTACAACTTGGTATAAGCCAGTAACAACCTCAACATCTTCATTAATTTTCTCATTTGAATAAAAAAATTCAAGATTCAAATAATATTCAACAACATGCAAAAGTCGATGGAGTTGACTTTCCCATCGTTTATCAATAATATCAAAATTGTCTTATATTTTTCTTCATTGTCACCAAATGACTTTGCAATTGCTTCTTTAGCTTTATCCATTGCTTCATAAATATATCTCATTGCAGGTATTTTCTCACCATCAACTAGTCTAAGCACACCGACAAATGGACCAAATATTTTTAAGATATAAACAATCTTAGTCCAAAAAGTAGGCATCATGACAATACTGCATGCTTTCTTACTAGACAATTCTTTTGTCCACTTACTTTTGGTCCATTCCTCTGAAGTAAACGTCTTTCTCAAATTTGCCTTATACTTATGTATGCGTTGAAGGGTGAGAAGCAGTTGCAAATCTTGTGACAGCTGGCCTAATTAACTCTCTTTCACTAGTAAAGCGCCGCAACATGTTCACCACACTCGGCCGAATGTAAATATATCCATTCAATGTCATTGCCCTTTTAATTATGTTATGAATGTTGGGAATTTTCCCAATATCTTCTAGCATCAAATCTATGCAATGGGCAGCACAAGGAGTCCAATACAAATGAGGGCGCTTTGTTTCTAACAACTTCCCTAAAACCAAAACAAATATGGTAGCATAAATATTAAAAATATTATTTACTAAAATGAAATTAAACTATCTAATAATAGTAAGAATAAAAACTCTTAATTATCTGCAAGCACACAATTGCTAGCATTATCTGTCACAACTTGAACCGCATTAGCCTCTCCAACACGCTCTACAAATCTATTAAGCAACTCATATATCTTATCACCAGTCTTTGAGTACTCTGAAGCATCAACGGATTCTAGAAAAACAATTCCCTTTGGAGAATTCACCAAGAAATTAATTAAAGTCCTTTGTTTTTTATCAGTCCAACCATTTCCCATTATGGAACAACCATACTTTGCCCTTTCTTCTTCATAGAACTTTAATGAATCCTTCACTTCAGCAACTTCTTCATTCAATAAAGGTACCTTCACCTCATGAAAACACTTTTCATAGCCAATCCCAAATTGTTCAATAGACTCTACCCTAACTTGAAAACTTGGATAATTGATGGCATTAAAAGGAATTGCAGCATCATATGTTCACCGAGCTATATCCTTACATGCTTTTTTTCGCAATAACTTTTTACATGCCTCATTAATAGTGTTTGCTTCAACTTTAATTTTTATTTTTTTTTATTTTTTTTTATTTTTTTTTATCTTGCACCGCCTTTTTAGCACTTTTGACAAAATATACATCTATTGGACCCTATGTCCTTGGCTTCTTTTGAACCTTACTACTTCCCTTTGAGCCTCCAAGAATTACCCTAACATCATCTTCATCTTCATCATCTCCAAGACTTTCAACATCCTCATAATCAGGTAGTTTATCTTAGCTCTTTGCTAAAGCCTTTTGCTGCATATACTCTTGTAGCTCTTCATGCACATGTTGGACACTTCTTACACATTGTAGCATTTCAAAATCCTCCAACTAAATGCTGCTTAGTTCGGAATATCCTTGCTTTTGTAACTTTGCTACAAAAGTTACAAATAATATCATTTTTGTTGTTTGGATTCACCAAATGAACGTACTTCCACACGGGATCTTTGTTGCTATTGTCAGTTTTAGTAGCAGCTGTAGATGCTTCCGATTCTATCTTTGCAAAAAAAAAAAAATAATAATAATAAATAAAATAAAAAAAAAATCAAAAGAGAAGGAAATTAATAATTTAGCAAGTAGCAACAAGCCAACAATAATATACATATCAATTTATAATACCATATTACCATAATTCAATTATAATAATAGAAATTAATAATTTATGATAATATAAACTCTTGTAATATTTCTAATAATTTATAATAAGACCTAATAGTAATTAGCATTTAGCAATAAGAAAATAAAATAATAAATCATTTTTAGTTCAATAATAAAACTAAAAACTAATAAGAGTAATGGAATTAGCATAATAGCATCTCCAAATCTCAGCACATATTCACATATTCACAATAAACAAAACATCAAAATCACAAATTTATATTAAAAAAAAAATAGCACAACACAGGGTAGGGCAAGCAGAGAGCACGGCAAAGAAAGGGGAAAAAAAAGGCACAGCAGCAGGCCTTGGATTAAACACAACTAGAGAGAGAGAGCATGACAGCCCAGGAAAAAAAAAAAAGAAGAAGCTGCAGTGCCATGGATGACACAGAGAAAGAAAGCAGAGAAGAGAGAGAGAGAGATAGAAGAAGAAAAAGAAGAAAGAGAGGAAGAAAGCAGCAAATGAAAGAAGAAGAAGAAGAAAGAGAAGAAGAAAGCAGCAAATAAAACGTACCGAGTTTGATCTTCTTTCCCTTCTCTTCTTCTTCTTCTTCTTCTTCTTCTTTATCTTTTCTTAACTACCGGAGATCTCTCCTCCTCCTCCTCCTTCTTCTTCTTCTTTTCTTTTTTTATCTTTTCTTGGCTGCTGGAGATCTCTTCTTTTTCTTTTCTTCTTTTTTATCATTTTGTTGGCTGCTGGAGAAATTTTAAAACCCTAGCCAAACTTTTATACTGCACCTTGACTCCTTGGGGGTGCACCTCGCCTTGGTGAGCCTCAGGGAGCTGGTGCGCCTTTTCTGTAGTGGGGTGCATGGGGCTGTGCCTGGTGCGCGCCTTTGATAACACTGCAGTGAAGGCTGAACTAGTGATAAGGAAGGAGTTAGTTTGGATGGAGTAGTATTGCCCCAAGTAATTACTTTAAATATCTCGGCTCAATCCTTCAAGTAGATGGGGGATGTGAGGAGGATGTTAGTCATTGGATCAAAGCTGGATGGTTGAAGCGGAGATGTACCACGGGAGTTTTATGTGATCGCAAGATTCCCAATAAATTGAGAGGAAAATTTTACCATATAGCCATAAGAGTTGCGGAGATGAGAATGTTAAGGTGGATGAGCGGCCATATTAGACTAGATAAAATCCGTAATGAGAGTATTAGAGAAAAGGTAGGAGTAGTGCTAATTGAGGATAAGTTGAGAGAAAGGAGATTGAGGTGGTTTAGTTATATGAAGTGTAGACATACGGAGGTTTCAGTTAGATAAGTAGAGCACATTGAGTTAGAAGATAGGAAAAAAAGAAGAGGTAGGCCTAAATTGACTTGGAGGAGAGTAGTACAACATGATCTAGAAGTATTACACATTTCCGAGGATTTAACTCAAAATCATTTAGAGTGGAGAAAGAGAATCCATATAATCGACCCCAATAAATTTTTGGGATAAAGGCTTAGTTGAGTTGAGTTGAGTATTGCTGGTGATAACTAGTCATTAAAATCTCATCAAACTAATACACCCAATATCGCAAACCTCTCATATTTTCATTTTCAACACTCCCACTCTATTATTATCTTTTTTTCAAAAAATGTTACTTTTATATTTATTTCAAGATATATGCCAAAGGAAAAAGGAGAAGGATCACATTTATTTGCCTTTTATGAATTTTTTAAATTTTTTTATTTTTGTGCCTCACTTCGCTCAGGCACGCGCCTGCGCTTTGTGCCTTGCGCCGAGGCTCCAGGACCTTTTTGCGCTTTGGTGTGCCTTGAGCCTTTAATAACTATGGTTTCTATATTTTGTATCTTCGATTGAGGTGGGACCAATAATTGAGGATTTGAGATTGATTAAGATGGTTTGGTCATGTTCAATATAGAGAATCAAATGTCTCAATATGAAGGTGTGATAAGTTAGTAGGGGAAGGGGGACATCTAAGATGACGTTGAGGAAGGGATATTAAAGGATTTATATGTTTTGGATATTGATGTGAAATTAGTGTCAAACAAAGCTGAATGACGTAAATGATCCATATAGCTGACACTAACTAGTTTGAGATTAAGGTTTAGTTGTTGTTATTATGTGATATATTTGGGACTTTTCCAATTTCATCTTCTTCTTCAGATTAAAGCTTAGTTGTTGTTATTTTTCCAGTTTCATCTTCACTTTGCTTGTTCTACATCATCTTTAAGTGAAGATCTCAATTTCTTATTATTTACTTTTTCTTTTTTACTTCTTTCTCCCCTTTAAATCTTGACAGTGTCAATTTGGAATTATGTTTAGCATTGAATTTAGCAAAAAATTCTCAGGACAAAAGAAGTTCTTCTATCTCTCATCCTTTCTTCTGATGGATCGACAAAATGATGAATGAAAAACGTATTTCATTGTATTACACTAAGCGCATGGTACACCAAACATTCTTTATAATCCTATAATGCTTACAAAATTGAAAAAGGAAAAAAAAGCCTAAATAAAAAGAAAAGAATATACATATTTTCTTGTTGTTTGTTCTAGCTATTCTATTTAAGCCATCTCCTTTTTTATGATAGTCCATCCTCCAGTTATGGTCTCAATAAAGTGGGACTGGTCACTGGGACCAAATTGTTGACAGTCCTACCCAGTGGGCCAAGTGGATTCTCTTAAGACCTAAATCTGCAGTCCTGCAGTTGCATGTCCATGACTTTTACATTTTGCACCAAGCAATGGCCCCTTCATGGTACTAATACTTGAATATCTTAATGCCCATGCTTTTTTGACCATGATTGAAATTATGTATATTTGCTCTATTTTGCCATTTGGTTGCCATGAATTTATATAAGCCAAACATTTTTTAAAATCCTCTAATATTTGTAAAAATTAAAAGAGAAAAAGTCTAAATTATAGAGAAAAAGAATGTATATATTATCTTGTCAATTGTTCCAAAGTATTTTATTCAAGCCAGATCCTTTTACTGAAAGTCCAGCCAGTTGTGGTCTCACTAAAGTGGGACTGGTACTACTGGTTAACAGTTCTATCCATTAATTGCATGAAGTGGGCCAAGTGTCTTCTCTTAAGACTTCAATCAGCTATCTTGCCGTTGCAAGTCTGAGACTATTGCAATTGCACTGAGCAATGACCCCTATGGTACTAATACTTGACTATCTAGATTCTAGACACCAATGCTTTTATGACTATAATTCTGAAATTATTTTTCTCTGCTCTATTTTTCCACGTGGTTGCCATGAATGTTATCTCAATATAAAATTGTTTTATCATTATTTGGTTTTTGAGCATGTTGCCTGTATGTTTAAAGATATAATATTCATTCTTCTGCTCTTCTGTATTTGTATCGCCTATAGGAGCAATTTTAACAGCAATTATATTTGTACAAAGCATAGACTACTGAAATACTTGAATTTGATTTGTGATATGAAGTTGATGGTTTTATTTGCTTGGTGTTGACTTCAAGAGATGAGAAAGTGCCGAAGACGGTCTGGATCACTGGTGTATCAAAAGAAAAGGCGGAGATTGTTGCCTTTTATTCCATCAGAAGATCATTCCGAAAGGCTGAAACAAATGGGCATCCTTGCTTCTGCATTGACGGCATTACAAATGGAGTTTAGTGATGATCTAACCTACATGCCTGGCATGGCTTCTAGATCTGCCAATCAGGCAAAGTTTAAAGAGGGTGGCATGCAGGTGTGAAGTCAGTTTCTCTTTTTAAATAACATTTTCCCTTGAGAGTTATGGCGTCTCCTGCATTACATTTTATTTAAAATACATGGGTTTTTTTTTAGGTTCTTTCCAAAGAGGATACAGAGACATTGGAACAATGTAGAGCTCTGTGTATGAGAGGCGAATGCCCTCCCCTTATAGTGGTTTTTGATTCATGTGAAGGGTACTTGCATCTTGAACACATTTGCAGTTACATTGAATTCCATCACAGCATATTGAGTTGGTTCATGCCTATTTTGTGAAGCAGATTTACAGTTGTGGCAGATGGCCAGATAAAAGATATGACACTTATAGCAGAATACACAGGCGATGTGGATTACATTAGAAACCGTGAACATGATGATTGTGATAGTATGATGACCCTTCTCTTAGCAAAAGACCCATCTAAAAGTCTTGTCATCTGCCCTGATAAACGCGGAAATATTACTCGCTTTGTCAATGGCATTAACAACCATACTCTGTAAGCCTGTATAAATTATTGCTTCTCCATATTCTGACTAAAAAATTTGTCTAAATATTCTTCTGCTTTTGCCTCATTTCGGCCTTTCTTCTGCTAGGTTTCAATTGCAAAACAAGCTATCCAGCCCATGCTCCAATAAAATTCTACATTTGTTTGTTTTCTTGTGTCGTGATTGTGTTAGAATTAAGAAATATTAAGTCTGTCAATGTGAAACTTAAAACATATCCAATTTTGTGCAGGGATGGTAAGAAGAAGCAGAATTGTAAATGTGTGAGATACAATGTAAATGGTGAATGCCGGGTTTTTTGGGTTGCTACTCGTGATATTGCTAAAGGAGAGAGGCTATACTATGATTATAATGGATATGAGCATGAATATCCTACTCAACATTTTGTTTGAGAAATTTATAGATAGTTGGCTGACAGTCCTACTGCCCTGGGATTTGGATCCTCATAGATCCTTTCTTATTGGTGTTTAATTTCACAGCTTACTCAATGTTGCTGCAGAGTCAAAAACATTTCTCTTTATGTACTCTTGGGCCATTTATAGTAAGTTATGAACCTCTAATGGGGCCATGAGAAAATTTAGAGAAGGGAAGAAAAGTTTTTTCCTTGGAATTTAGATATGAAATTTTGATATTGTAGAAATATTTTTAGGAAACAGAATCCTTTTGTAATACAGATTTCAATTGAAATCTTTTCTGTTATTGGCAACTCTCATTTCAGTGCTTATGTTTTATTCAAATTTTGGTTCTCTTAAAGAATTTTAAGAATTTCTTTCACTTTCTCCTTAACACATCTAAGAATTGTGATCTTTAAGTTGGAAATTTGACTAACATTATCATTGTTTGCGTTTATTGAACTCATGCTTTAGGTGTTCTGTTTGTAAATGTTCTAGATTGTCCCTTGGAATCCAGGAGAAGTATCAATTTCTTTTCATTTCAGTTTTTATGTTCTTAGTACTCAACGGTTGTACAAAACATTTGTAGATCTAACACTTAGCCACGGGTAGATTCAAAGGTATTCTTTAAAGCTGCATAGTTGAAATTAACTGGAAGCTGGGAGACATGGTGAGCTGTATCATCTTGTTGCCACTTCTAGAATTTACCAGAAACTCATGTTGCAGGTTTTAAACTTGTGTATAGTCATGTTGCAAGTTTGAATCTTCCATGTGCAAGGAGCTTATGTTACCTGTCCAAAACGATAATTTGTGCTGCTGCATCTACCTTACCAGGCCAGTCAAGGTTTTGAAGCTCGGACTTTATTATGGGCATTGGTGTTTCAGTTCTTTCATTTTATCTGCTTCAGAATATGGATCTTTGATATGTAAACATGCCTGGCAGCATTGTTTTCAAGGTTGATAAGAAGTTATTTATATTGAAGGTTGCTGTTGTTAGCAGTGGTGATTATGAGACAGTAAGAACTATCAGGTAAATGCTACTTCTTACTGCTTAATTCCTCTAATTACTTAACTATGTTATTACTCTAATTACTTAACTATGTTATTGCAATGACAATTTTTTTTTATCAGATTATTATTTTAGGTGGAAAGAATACTATTGGAGCTTGATCATTGGAAATTTTGAAACAAGGATCCCTGTTTCTAGGCTTGGGAAATCATATATAAGTGAGATTACCATATTATCTTAAATGATCGTGGAAAAATGTAAATTGCAGTTTTCTTTAAAGGACCTTTCTTCATGGTTATGTGCTTCCTAGGGAATACCAAGGATGTTTATTGACACGGTGGTCTCCCACAATTCTATGATAAAAATTCTGATGTCTGAAAATTTTTTCATTTTTTAACATAGAATTTGCTCATTAATATGAACAGCATGTGAAACACCATAGATCAGTATCAATGATCTTGGCCAATGTTGATATCATTCTGCAATTGTTTTCTTTTACAAAATTCTGATGCTTAGATAAACGATGTCTTATTCCACTAGAGAAATATCATTCACAGTAAATCCTGAATTAGATGGCATTTTTCTTTCAGGTTCTTAAGGTTCATGACTTAAAAGTTGTACGCCCAAAATTATTGTTTAAAAGATGTCATTGCACGTTTTTTTTTTTTTAATCAAATGTCATTGCACGTTTGCTCCTGTAGTGAATGGAAAAATTAATTCTGGAACCTGGTCTTGCATTTCTGGGCAATTAAATGTGATGAAATCTGCAGATTTCTGTTGCAATGCTTGTGCATGAATTTAAATTTTATTTGCTATGTTTTTAGGGGATTTGGGTTCAAACCACCAAAATAGCCTATCTGCAAAGCTTCTCAGAGCCCACAAGTGAGATGATTCTTGCATTTAAGTCACCCATTTTTATGTTTTTAGGGAATCTTGCATATTGGGCACAATGTTAAACTTCGAAAATCTTTTCTTTTATAAAAATTTCAGTATATGATCCTATCATATTGGTATAGTTCCCCGCATCCAATTCTCTCATACAGACATTCTCATGCTTTATATGCCTCGGGTATCAAAAACATTGTCAGTTGACAAGCAGATGTTTACAACCTGTAGACTGGGAACTTGATATGTGGGCTGTACTCTGCTGAACAGTTTTTCACAATCGTTATATTTTTAAATAGTGAACGAATTTATCTAGGCTTATCTTAATATTAAATGCATTCAAGATAAGAATTCGGCCGAATATTTTTTTTTTATTTTTTGCAAATTATTAATTTTAGTCAAATTTGTTTTTATTATTAAATGGTTTCAATTTTGTCAGTCATTAGGTCTCTTAGCATATGCTTGTTTGATGCGGGGACAGTATAGACGACTAATATAAATATTTTAAATTTTTAAGAAAAAGATCTAATGAGAAAAATGAAAAGGTTTGTTTAACATTTTTTTTTTAATTTTAGCTTCATTTGGGACATTATTGTAATTTTAATCATTTGGGACATTATTGTAATTTTAACCAATCTTTCAATAATAATATTATAAGTAAATTTCTTTTAATTTTTATTTCATTTAACAGCTTCCTTGAGAGATTATTTAATGCTGCTAATGTAATTTTTTTTTTCACACTTGTGTGAAATTTAATCTTTATATTTTTAACATATATGACATGTTTATACGTTATGATTATGTATCTTGTTAATTATTTTAGAAAATAACAATTCACATGCAATGGTACATAAGCATATTAAAAAAGAGCATTCTTATACTTCCATTAAATCCGAACATGAAACCATATTAGTCAAATTCGAAAATATAGAAAAAGCTATTGGTTATAATTTGTGAAAAGTAGCTAGTAAAAGCATCAATAGAAGAGAGCAAGTGATAAAATATTTTAATTTAATTTAATTTTAACTTACTAGTTAAATTATAATCAATTCTTAAAACTAGGATAAAATTGTCAAAGAAAAACAATGTTTAATCAAATTTGAAATTTTTTTTTTAACATACAGTTAAAACTAATCAACCTAAACCAATTTTGAACTTGGACAGCAAGCTCAAATCTAAAACTGAAGCCAAAGAAACAATTCTTTATCCTTCCTCTCTACCATTTTTTTCAAGCACATAGCATCAATGCAGGAAGAGAAATCTCAAACTTAAAAGTATAAAGATAGTGTGATCATTCCTCATTCAACTTCGCTTAGAAATAAAAGAACAGTTCAAACCCATCAAAAGAAATATAGTCTAATGCAAATCCATTGACAAATATCCCCATTACAAATTGTTGTAATTAGACTAATTTTGTGACAACAAACCATCAAACGCCCTCACCTTAGGTAGTCCGTATATTCTACTATTTCGATGACTAATATCTGTTCGGATAACTAGGATGTCTGGAACTACACTTAAACTAGGGTGAGGAAGCATAAATTGATTGAATTGAGACTTAGAAAAATTAAAAAAAATAAAAGAAATTAAAAGTTAATGAGTTAAATGAGCCGGAGTCACAGCGATGAGTGACCATATTGGGAAGTGACTGTGAAGATAGTTGCTGATCCTAGACCTGCCAGGAACCCTGTGAAATAAATATGAAGATTAAATGACAATAAAAATGTCAAAGAAAATTTAAGAAAATTATGTCAATTAATACAGACAATTATAACTCGATAACCAACAAAGGGCATTTTGGTCATTTCATACTCAGTGTCTAATTTTGACCTAAATGTCACTTAAAGTGAGAGAGATTAAAATATATAAAATAAATTAAAATTTATGAATTTAGTTATGCAAATGAGTAATGAAATGGAGAAAGGAAAAGAAAGAAAAAGAAATTAAATTATTATATAAGCATGACATAGGGATGATGTCATTAAAATTTATATTAACAAAATTTACTGTAACGCCCTCACTTTAGCTAATCCGTACATTCTACTGTTTCGGTGACTAATGTCAGTCCGGACAGTCAGAATGTATGAAACTATATTTAGACTAGAGTGAGGAGTCATAAATAACCCAAATAATGGTAAGAAAAATTTTTGATTGAAATAATTTCGACCCTATACCCGTGAGAAAACCCTGTGAAATAATTTCTGAGACCCCAGTGAAGAATTATTGAGGTTTTGATGATAATAGATTGCTAAGAAAACACAAGGAAAATTAAAACAATCGGTACAGACAATTTTAGCTCAATAAGCTAAACGAAGGGTATTTTTATCATTTCACCTTCAGAAATGATTTTTGACCAACTTGTCCAATAAAGTAAGTGAATTATATGATGTAAAATGTGAATTAATATTAATGAAAAATTAATTAAAAATGAGTAGAAAAGAAAGAAAAAGAAAAATAAGAGTAAATGCTTAATTATGACATCATGCTTAGTAAGCATGATGCAATTAAAAATTTTCATCCAATTAAAATTTGACAAGCTCACTTAAAGGAGATAAAAAAAATTAAAAGATGAAAAAAATTTCATTTTCCATCATCTTCTTCTTCCTTGGTCGACTCTTCTCTCTCTCTCTCTTCCTCCATAGCTCTTCTTCTTTCAAGCTTTGATTTACTTAATTTCTACCATAAAACCCCTAAATCCTTTCATTAAAATTCATTCTTACAACTAGAGCAAGCTTGAGGCAGTAAAAAGAAGAGAAAAGAAAGAGTTTTGCAAGCTTGGGAAAAACTTCAATTGAGGTTAGTACCCATATTTTCTTCCTTTCTCATTATATTCTTTAATAGGACCTTGATGTGAGTTAGAATTTGTGAAGATTAAACAAAAATATGCATGTTTGAGCTCCCTTGAATTTTCGGTAGCCATGAATGGAAGATGGCCTTGATGAATTTTGATGGAATTGAAGTGGTATAGTAATGGTTATAATATGTGTACATGCATTAGGACAATGATTTCCATGTGTGTTGTTATAAATCAAACTTTGGAAATTAGGGTTTTGGGCTAATTGGGGTTTTGTTGAATTGATAGTAAATTGGTCACCTAATGGTCAATTAGTGACCATTTGAGGTGAATTGACCCTAATTTAGAATGAATTGTGGCATGGAAATTGGAATTGGTATGCTGCCTTGTTGTTGGGATTCTGGACCCTTAGAGTCCAGTGTGTTTATGTGGTTATAACCTGAGCTATGTTGCTCCAATTGGTGTAAGGCCAATTGAAGATTAAATTTAAAACCTTAATCCACATTTTTGATGAAGAGACCCTACCTAGAAAACCAACTTAAGTTAACCTAAAACTTACCTCAATCCGGGTAACCAACATGCTGGTCCTGGAAAATGACCAAATGAACAGTGTTTGTTCAAATGGTCATAACTCAGTGTAGAAAGGTTCAAATGACCTGATTTTTATGGCAATGGAAAGCTTAGACAATTTAGAACAACTTTCGTGGAGAAGACAAACTCAAATTCTGACCATAACCAATTCAAATTGCTAGCCAAAGTCAAGACATCAAAACTGCTAGAACCAAATCCTGCTCAGAAAATCTGGACAATGAACCAATCTGGCCAGTTATGGTAAAAAGATTATAACTTGAGTGTAACACCCCTATGTTCGGTAGTGCGTTCTACTGTTCTGATGACCAGTGTCTGTCCGGACAGCTAGAATGCCTAGAACTACATCTAAATGTTAGTGAGGAGACATAAAATGATGAAATACAAGAAAGAAAAATACAAGAAAAATAAATGAAAAATAATAGCAATAAAATGTAATCAAGTTAAACGAGCCAAAATCGTAGCGATGGGTGACCGCACCGGGAAGTTGCGGCAAGGACCGTTGACTAGTCCTAGACAGCGAGGAACCCTGGAAAATATTTTTAAGACATAATTAAAGACCTATTGAAGCATACATACCATTAGAAATATCAAAGAAAAATTAATTAATTAGTACAAAGAAAAGTGAGAAATCGAGAAAACAACAAAACTCGGTATTACCGAAAAATCGAGAATGCAACCCGAACATGGGCATTGTGGTCATTTGACACCCCGAGTTATCTTTTGACCTAAATGTCCATTAAAAATACATGATATTACACTTGGAAAATATCATGAAAAATTAAATTGGTGGTACCTAATTCAAATAGCAAAAGATGGGAGCTTAATGTGAGAATTTGGAACTTTAGAATAAATAAATATTTAACCCTCACTTAGTGCTCCACTCACCTCACTTAAGTGGACCACTACACCTTCATTTGGACAGAAATTTCATCTTCCTCAACCCTCCCAAAAAACCAGCCGAAATTGAAGAATGAAAACCTCTATGGCCGTCCCACCTTTGAGCTCCCATTTCCCATGATCAAGCCATGATTCTTCAATGCTTCCTTCACTAAAATTGTTCTACACCACTTGCGCAGTCGATAGGCAGCAAGAAAATCAAGTTTTGGTGAGGTTTTGAAGAGTTTCAAAAGTGGTAAGTATATATTTTTTTATTATTGTTTCATTAAACTTTGTATAGATGTTATGGGTAGTTGAATTGTGGAAGGATTTTTGAAGTTTAATGAGTTAAGGGAGAGGTATATTTTTGACAGCCATGGAACTTCAATAAGGACAGTTTATCCTTGCATGTAAATGGTAGATTAAAGTGTTGTTGAAGTGTTTATGTGTGTAGGAATAAATTGGGTAATGTATACTAAATGTATATATGAAAGTACACTTGATTTTTGAAGCTTGGAAGTTAATTGAAAGAGAGGTACAATTTGGTAAACTTGAAGTATATATCAAGATATGTTATTTTGTGGTTTGGTTTATGGAATTACATTGTTGAATTATGGTGCTTGTTATGGCAGCATGTACATGTGTATAAAGGTTTGAGTTTGGACATGTAAATGAACTTGTCATGTGGTTAAATTGTTTATAATTTGGACTTGGTAAATTCTGTACTATAATGTGCATATTGAGTGTGATTACGAGCTGCCAAAATGACCAACAATGTGAAGTAAAATGTGTCTATGTTATGGTACAAACCAAAAATGGCATGAAGGAAATGATTTGGTAAGTGTTGAATGTGTCCTTGGTATGTGTTGAATAGTATGTTACAGGGCAGTGTGTATTTTGGCTTAGAACCTTAAGTGTGTGAATCCAATTGGTATGAGACCAATTGGAGGTGAAACTAGGCACAAAAAGTGCCAACTTTCATGAAGGAAGCTTACCAAAATTCTACTTGGAAGGTAACTTGAAAAATGACCAAATCCGGATTAATGCATTTAAGGCCTGAAAATTGACCATTTGGGCAGTAGTTAGTATTTTAGCCATAACTCACTCAAAATAGGTCCAAATGACCTGAAATTTTCACCATGAATAGTTTAGACATATATCTACAATTTTTATGAAGACACCAACACCCAGAAATGACCATAAGCAAGCCGAATAGCTTGCACAAATTTGGGTCCAAAAACTGGCCGAACCAAAAGTGACCTAAAAATGACCTAAAATGACCATTTTGGTACATTCTGACCAGCAATAGTAAAATGACCATAACTTGGTCTACATAACTCAGAATGACCTTAAATTTTTCCCCGCGTGCAATAAGACATAGACCTACAAGTTTGTAGTTTTTACCGAAACCCGAAAACCGAGAGAACTAGGTCATCCAGCTAGGTCAAATTAGTATACCGGAATCCGACAAATTACAATAAAACGCAATATACATGGAAATGAATTTAGTAACATGTACCAATACTAAAAGGCTACAAATGTGACATATTGGTAACATGAGAACCTAATTCACCTAGACTGCATCGAGGGTCAACATCTTAGGTTGACTAAGGAAATAATAGAATTCAATAAATTAAGTATTAAGCCTTATTGTTAGAGACGGTTTAAATGAGTACTGAAACACTTCAAATTGTGTGTTTCAGTTAGCAAAGACTCAGGGAAAGGGAAGGAAACACTGAGTCAGAGCCAAGAGACAGTTATCAGAGGTTTATGCACAATAGTTATTTCTTTTGAATTTTTCAATTGAAATAAATTATGATTATTTGTATGTTATTGTTTTAAATTGTGTTTGTGCACAATAATTTTGATTTCTTATTTTCTACTTAAAAAATTATTTGAATATTATAGTTTTAAATTGTGTCTGTGCACAATACTTTTTATATTCACTACTTTTACTAGAAAATTTATTCGGAGAAATGAGTTATGAATAATTTTTGATTGTTTTGGCTTTGAGAATCTTATTTGGAAATTATTGTGTTGCCTACTTTGCAAATGGAAATTTTGAGATAAAATGTGATTTGGGAATTATATGAAATATTGTGATTTGGAATTGTTTTGATTCACACTTGGCATGACACTGTTATTATATTCCTCCCTCTTTGACTTATCAGTCTGGGGTGAGTGTGATTATGTTCCTCCCTCTTTGACTTACCAGTCTGAGGTGAGTGTGGATGAGTACTCATTATTTAGCTAGCTTCCTCCCTCATTGATTTTGATTATTGGGGTGAGTGTGTCTTGTCGTGGTGTACAACACGGCATGTGCGGAAAAATTGTGTCATGGCCTAAATTGTGTTATTGATTGGCAAAACTGTATTATTCAGTTATTTAATCAAATTGTGTTATTGATTGGCAAAACTGTATTATTCAGTTATTTGATCAAATTGTGTTATTGATTGGCAAAACTGTATTATTCAGTTATTTGATCAAATGGTGTTATTGATTGGCAAAACTATATTATTCAGTTATTTGATCAAATGGTGTTATATGAACTTTGTAAATTGTGAAATGGAATTGTGAATTATTTGATCTGTGAATTGTCAATAAAAGATTTATATATCGCATTTCAAATTATTATTGTGCACCACTGAGTAAATTTTACTCAGCGATAGCTTTTCATGGCTGTCGCAGGTAGACAGACTGATAGGGCAGCAGACTAGGCTGCTAATGCTATATTGAGAGTTCATCGGGTATATTGAGTATACCATATTTTACATTTTGTATTGTAATGTATGTTCACTGTATGTATATAGTGTTCTTGGTTTTGAGCAGTTGTAAATTAAAATTGTACATTGAAGTTGTAAAGTAAATTGTAAATTATTTTGGTTTGTAAATATTATGTTATATTTCTTTTATCTCAGCTTTTGAAAATACTGAAAAATTATTGTGGATTTGAGTTGACAAATATTGAGAAACATATTGTGTTGATTAAATGTTGGAGTTTGAGATTGAGAAATATATTTGAAGTGCTTTTTATAGGTTTTTGAAGAACTGTTTTATTCAAAATACAGATGGCACTCTGCCAAAATTTTTACAGAAATTATTAATTCTTCAAATGTGTTAGTTGTTTCACTTTAGTAAAAGAAACTTTTTAATACCTGTAAATAGTGCTCACCACTATAAAAAGAAGTAAGAAAAGTTTTAAAATCCCTTGTAGTGTATTTAATGGGTTATCAGTAGACGAAGTTGGTAATTCATTAGGTATACTACAGGATCATGTTGTGCCTTACGGATGGGTAGGGTGTGACATTGAGCTACAAAACTCCAAATGGAGTGATTCAAAAAGAGAATTAAAGAAGACACATTAGGGAATAACTTTGATAAAGGAAGTTTAGCCAAAATCCCATTGAAGATTGGTCTAATGGAACAGTAAACATTGGCTATGAAATCTGAAAATTTGAAATAACTTTTAATGAACTTTGAATTGAGATTGGCAATTGATGCCAATAAGTGTAAAATTCAAAATGTGGGATTTTGGTATAATTAGAACTAACATATCTATTATGTATAAAAAAAGTCAATATTTGTGCATGAATAATAAGGTGAATAGTAACCAATAAACATAAAGTGTAAGGAAATAAAGAATTTTGTAAACATGCCCTAATATGCCTAGAATGATTGGTTTGGATAGGTTGGCATGCCAATAGGGTTTCGATAGCAGTACTGCATATGACTTTATGCCATTCCATGATTTGTGATATTTTATATCATTTTATGATATTATAGCCTATGATTGCTATGCTTGATACACTTAGCCTTGTGCCCGATGCTTGTTATGGCTTGTTAGCCATTCTATTGCACACTTGGAGACACTCTGTGACCGATGGTGTACTGAGGTACTAGGTACCCAGTGCCAGTTTACCCGTTTATCCAGTCCAGTCACTAGTATAGGTTACTTGGGCAACCATAAATAAATCTTAATAATTCATAACCAAATAATAAATATAAATAGAAAGTGCTAAAATTAATAATATTATGAATAATTGCCAAAAACTCAGTCTGCATAAAACAATATCATAAATTTGGCATATTTAGTTATTTTAGTTTATTTTTATTTTATATTGGCACCACTAAGCTATATTGCTTAGCGCGTTGCTGTTTGCCATGCGTAGGTACTGGAGACACAGATAGAGAGCCCAGCAGACCTCAAACTGGGTGAGCATTCAGATCTATTACAGTGCATCTTTGGTAGGACCCTTAGGCTTCTTTTGTATTTTATATTTTGCATTTTGTAATAGACATTAGTTTTTATTTTGTACATTATAAATTCATGTAATTATATGTCACTGTAATTATTTGTAAATTTTGTTAATTAGTAAAATTTGAGTATTTCTCCATGAAATTGAGTTTAATTATGATATGCGTGAAATTGAGTGTTGGAAATATTGAGAATTGTTGAGACTTTGTTGATGGTTATTAGAGTTGAGAATATGATGAACATATTGGAAGTATTTTTAACAGGTTCCAAAGAACTATTTTTTCAATTTATAGCCAGCACTCTGCCAGACTTTTTATAAAATTTGTGAAAAATTGAATTAATCGAAATTTCAATAAATGACATAAATGTTATGAATTTCACTCAAAAGCCTTTTAATCAACAGATTAAGAACTGTAAATTGGAATAAGATAAGATATGGTGCTCTGACACACTGTGTGGCATGCCTTGCTTGGCTGCACTATAGACAGGTAAAGGGTGTCACATTTAGTAGTATCAGAGCATGGTTTAGGCATTTCTAGGTTTAGATAGAGTCCATACCACACATTGCATTTGTAAGAGTTGAGGTGACACTAATGTAGATCTGTTTGTCTTTGATTATTTTGGTTAGGATATGGATCCTGCTTCACAGAGAGCAGTTGAGAAAGAGGTGGAGAGTCATGCTCTGCCCATGGTTGAAGCTGGAGGCAGGGGAAAACCTGCTCCATCAGCACCAGAGGCACCTGTATAGCCTCAGTTTGCTCTATTCCAGTAAATGACTGAATTTTATTGATAGATGATGGGGGTTATCCCACCACCACAACCACAGCCACAACCTCTGCCACCACTATAGAAGTCCCATTTAGAGAAAATAAGAAAATATAGGGCTGTGGTGTAACACCCCTATTGGCATAGCCTGGTATATTTTACTATTCCCATGACCGGTGTCGGTCTGAACAAGTAAGAGAAGTAGAATCACATCTAAGACACCTAGAGAAGCCCTGAACACAAATAATTAGTAATTGTCAATTAGTTAAGTATAAATAAGAAAAATAGAACATAAGAAGTTAAATGAGCCGAGAGTCACAGCGATGGCTGACCTTCTCGGGAACGACTGCAAGGTCAATTTAAACTCAAATTTCGAACCGTAAAATGTGACACCGCGGTCCTTAGGACTATTGCGAACACAGTGGAAAAGAGAAAATCACAAAAAAGAATTGTTAAGCTAGTCAAATAATTAGACCAGGGATCCGAAAGAAATATTAAATTTTTTGTAAACCAGATCGAACCGGCAAGGGGCAATTTGATCAATTGACCCTTAGAGTTGACTCCTAACCTGACTGTCAAATAAAATCGGAGAAAAGAAAATTTCAAAATCTACAATTAAATTAAAGAACCAAAGAAAAATAAATGAAAAAAAAGAGGAAAAAGAAAAAGTGAAAAAGTGATTACATCATGCATGACATCATGCATGATGCAATAAACATTATAATTAAACATTTAAATTTAGGATAATTTTTGGTCTTCCTAAAAGGTTAAAAATGCATAAAAGAAAGAAAAAAAAAAACAAAAATCCATCTTCATCTTGCCGCCCCACCTCTCCCATTCTCACCATTAAAGCAACTCCCATGGAAGCTTGATCAAAGCTTTCAAAACCTCACTTTGCCCCCAAAATCCCCATTAAACCTTGCTAACTAAAGTAGAAAAGAAGATTGGAGGATAAAGAAAAGGAAGAAAATTGAAGATTTGAGAAATTTGAAAGTCAGAGTGAGGTTAGTAGTCTAAACTTGAAGTTCTAGTTGAATTAATTGTGTTTCTAGTTGAATAAACCTATAAATATACTTAAAATGAAATGAAAACAACTTTGGAGGACTATATGTGAATTTCGGCCAGCCATGGATGTATGAGAATATAATGTGTTTTGAATGAATTAAAAGTGTATGTAAGCTTGAATGAGTTGAGAAATGGTGTTGGTATGCTTGGAATCAATTAAATGTAACAAATCAAGTGAATTAGGGTTTGAAGCTAGGGTTTTGAAAGATAAAAATTGGAGAATTGGTCAAATGGTGTGTTTGACCTTGTTTGAGCTGAAAAATGGTCATATGTGACCAATTGTAGTATGTTGGAAGTGTTAGAATTAGGTTTAAATTCGGATTGCTTAGGGACATTCTACAGACAGCAGGACCAAGGTCCCTTTCAGGCACCAAAACTGAAAATTTACCAATCCAATTGGTGTGAGGACAATTGGGAATGAAACTAGACACAAAATGACACATTTTTCATTTAGGAATCATGCCCAAAAAATGACCATAGCATAGTGAACAAATTGGCCAAATCCAAAATTGGGTGTTCTACCCTACGCAAAAATGACCAATTCATTTGGCCATAACTTGGTTTAGGCATGTCTAAATGGCTTGAAATTTTACCAGTAAAAAGCTGAGATATAGTATTACAACTTTCATGAGAAACAAAAACTCAAATTATTCCCTTAACCAAGTCATTTAACCACCCAAAATTAGTGACCTAAAACTACCAGAACCAGTTTTGGTGCCCAGAAATCTGGGTTAGACCAAACCGACCAGCCATGTTTAAATGGCTATAACTTGAGCTACAAAACTCCAAATGGATTGATTCCAAAAAGGAAAATAAAGTTAATACAATAAGAAACAACTTCTATGAAGAAAACTTAGCCAAATTCTAACAACAACATGACCAATGGAATAGTGCAAAATAGGTCACCAAAACAGAAAATTTGAAAGTTTGCCTAAAAGATTTAAGTTTTGAGAAAATGACCAAAACCAATAAGTTTGGTAACCAAAATATGGTATGTGGGTATAATTGGATTTCCCATACCTATTAAGCATAAGAAAGTCAATATTTTGACTTGAATAGTATCATAAATAGAAACCTCAACATGAAAATTTTCAAGAATGTAAGTTTAAGAATATTGGGGTTGGAATTAAACATATATGAATTAATTATTGGAATTATTGTGAGATAAGATACTGAAACACTATAAATTTCGTGTTTCAGCTGAAAAAGACCTGGAAAAGGATAGGGCAAACTGAGTCAAGGCCTAAAGGCGACTCAAATCAAGTTTGTGCACAATAAACCTTAATTTGTCATTTTCTCATAGAAAATTTATTTACTTATGCATTGTGAAATTATTGTGTTAATTATGGGTTTTGAGAACTACTGTGTTGCCACTTTGGGAATGGAAATTTGACTTTGGAAATTGAATGTGTTTTGCATAAAATATTTGAATAACTTGATTTAAATTATTTTTAATTCACACTTGGCATGGCAATATTAATATGTTCCTCCTCTACTTGTGGGGTGAGTTTGATATTTGACTATATTCCTCCCTCTTTGGCTTTCTAGTTAGGAGGTGAGTTTGAATGAGTACTCATTAGCTAGCTAGCCACCTCCCTCATTGATTTCGATTAGTGGGGTGAGTTTGCCTTGTCGTGATGTACAACACTGCATGTTTGGAAATTTTGTGTCATGGCCTAAGTTGTACTATTGATTAACAACACTATGATTATTAACTTATTTGATCAAATTTGTGTTATATTAAGCTTTGAAAATTATGATTTGCTATAAATGTGATTTGAAAAATTGTGAAATGTGATTGTGAGATTTTTGAATTATGAATTGTTCATAAACGTTTTATACTATGCATTTTGTATTTTATTGTGCACCACTGAGTATTTTTATACTCAGCGATAGCTTTCTTTGCTGTCGCAGATAGAGACAAGGAAAAAGCAGTAGAGTGAGCTACTGATTGTTGGGACTTCATTGATCTTTTTGTACGGGTATTTATTTATGCCCTTGTAGTTTAATTTGATGTAAATATTATAATGTCATATGTATTAATGTAAAGTTGAGTAATTGTACAGTAAATTATAATATTGTTATTTGGATTTTCTTTTGTAAATTAAGATCTGTATATGTATATGTAAATTAAATTTTAAATGCAATGTGAATGAAATTATGAAATATGTTGAGATGACAAACTTTGATTGAATTGTGGAATTGATTTGAGTTATGTTGAATTGAGTAAATTTGGTGGTTGGGAGTTGTGAAAATAAGTATTGGAAGTGTTTTTACAGGTTTTTGAAGAACTGTTTTCTCAAAATACAGACGGCACTCTGCCAAAATTTTTCTAAAATTTGCAAAAAAATAAAAATGGACAAAAATTTTTACTAGTTTTGAAACTTCAATTAAATGTTTTTAATTCCTGCTAAAATGCTTACCACTTCCAAAATATAAGAAAATAGTTTTAAAATCCCTTGTTGGGTACTTAATGAGTTATCGGTAGGTGAAGTTTGGTAGTTTATTAGGTATTCTATGGGATCATGTTATGCCTTACAGAGGGTTAAGGTGTGACATGTTTTAGTGGTATTAGAGCATGGTTTTACAATGAATTTTGACTATGTATGTGAATATTTCTTTGATAAGTACAACTACTCAAGTGTCTTTAATTGATACATATGACATATTTACATCATGAATATGCTCTAACGGAGGTCAACCTCCTTGTGTTTGATCTCAGGAAGTAGAAATTTTTGAGAAATGGAATGGAAGAGGGAGATCATTTCGTGGAGCAATCTGTCGAGGCTGAGGTCTAAGGGGAAGCCCCAGCACTCCAAAATGTGAGTAGGTCAGCCACTCTAGCTCCTACTCTAGCACCTCAGTTTCCTGCTCAGTTTGCACAGCAGATGGCTGCGTTTTTCCAACAAATGGCAGGAAATGTGCCACCTCAAGCTCAGATGCAAGCACCTGCAGCACAACCATAGCCCTTAGCTCGGCAATATGAAAAATTAATGAAATTTGGGGCCACCGAGTATAAGGGCACTGTGGATCCACTGGAGGCAGAACAGTGGTTAGAAAGAATGGAACGGGTTTTCAGAAAGCTGCAGTGTGTAGAAGAGTTGAAGTTCGAATATTCAATATCACTTCTGCAAGGGGTTGCATATGAGTGGTGGAAGACCATCCCCCACAGCTTGGTACAGTCACCAGTCCTCACATGGGCAGACTTTTTAAGGGAATTTCAGCAAAATTGGGTCCCCGATACTTAAGTAGGCATAAAGTTCCAAGAGTTTTTAAGTTTGAAGCAAGGGGAGAGAACTGTAGCAGAGTATGAGCGGGATTTCTCTCAACTAAGCCACTATGCCGGAAGTTTGGTCACCACCCCTAGAGACTGGTGTAAGAGCTTTGAGGCTGGGTTGAGGCCTAGCTTGAGAATGCAAGTGGTGGGATTCTGACACTAAAATTTTTCTGAATTGATTTCATAAGCCCTGGAACTGGAAAGGATAGAATCAGAAGGGCAGTGAAAAAGAGTACAGAAGAGAAAGAGAAAACAGAAAAAGCTATTGGTCAAACTACAGAAAGTAGTTCGAGGAAGAGAAAACTTTTTGGAGGATCTAGCTCACGCGAATCGGGTAGAGGTAGATCTTCTGGACAAAAACCACCCCGATCTGATCAGCAAACTCAGTAGACACACAGAAATACGTTGTCGGATCGACTTTGTGAGACTTGTGGTAAACCACATAGTGGAGCATGTTATAGAGCTATAGGAGCATGTTTTAATTGTGGAGGGACTGGTCATTTTGTTAAGGATTGCACAAGTCCATGCTGTTATGGATCATTTACCACGTCAGAAGGATCAACCCAAGTTTCTACCCCAAAGTGTTCACCACCAGTTGGTAGAGGCAGAGGCAGAGGTAAGGGTAGTACACCTGGAAGTCAGAGTACTGTGAATCAGCTAGGACAAGGTGATGCTCCAGCTAGAGTATACACTATGCGACAGGGGGACGAGGATGAGACTTCTGACGTTGTGGCTGGTATTTTCTCAATTCTTAATTAATATATGTATATGTATAAAAATCAATTTTGATGTGTTAGTGATTAATCTTTTAGGATAAGAATTACAATAATAAGCGTGATTGGAATTAATTTTGGAAAAGTTTCTAGTGAGAGTCATCTCCTAGACTACAATAAACTATAAAGTTAATTAGTAAGCCTAATTAAGTAAGGCAAGAGGACCTAAAAGTAAGTTATAGTAATATAGTTACCTTAGATGCGAGTAAGGGTATTACTGCTGATAGATGTTACTGGGTACCATAATCAAAATAAGTTTAAGATATTAGTGGATTTGAAAGAAATAAGGTTGAGGAATAAAATAATTAAAGTTAAGTTATGGAATAAAAAAAAGAGAAGAGATTACAAAGGAAAATAATTGCTAAAGCAACAGTAAGAAAAGATTATGATTGTACAAACAAATTAAATGTTACATAAAGATTATGATTGTACAAACAAATTAAATGTTACATGAGATTTTTAGAAGTCTTACACAGACTCAAAGGAATGAAGATTATAAGATTATGTAAAAAGGAGAAAGCCTAAGTTCTCATTATCTAGGATCATACGAGGTCCTAGAAAAAAATGGATCCATTAGCACACAGATTTGCTTACCCCTAGAATTGAAATGAATTCAAAATTAACTTATGATAGAAGCTCATAAGGAACTTGGTACACGAGGCGAGCAATCGATATGTAAATATTATAAGTTAAAGTGCTATGGACCATCATTTCGATTATGAGGCTACATGGAAATGTGAGAGAAACATGAGAAAATAATACATATGACTAATTGAGGACAGATAGTGAGCAGAATTTCGAGGACAAAATTTCTTTTAAGGGAAGGGGGGGGGGGGGGGGGAGGGGAGGAGAGAATTGCAACACCCCTATTGGCATAGCCTGGTATATTTTACTATTCCGGTGACCGGTGTCGGTCCGGATAAGTAAGAGAAGTAGAATCACATCTAAGACACCTAGAGAAGCTCTGAACACAAATAATTAGTAATTGTCAATTAGTTAAGTATAAATAAGAAAAACAGAACATAAGAAGTTAAATGAGCCGAGAGTCACAGCGATGGGTGACCTTCTCAGGAACGACTGCGAGGTCAATTTAAACTCAAATTTCGAACCATGAAATGTGACGCCGCGGTCCTTAGGACTATTGCAAACACAGTGGAAAAGAGAAAATCACAAAAAAGAATTGTTAAGCCAGTCAAATAATTAGGTCAGGGATCCAAAAGAAATATTAAATTTTTTACAAACCGGAATGAACTGACGAGGGGCAATTTGGTCAATTGACCCCTAGAGCTAACTCATGACCTGACTATCAAATAAAATCAGAGAAAAGAAAATTTCAGAATTTGGAACTAAATTAAAGAACTAAAGAAAAATAAATGAAAAAAAAGAGGAAAAAGAAAAAGTGAAAAAGTGATTACATCAGGCATGACATCATGCATGATGCAATAAACATTATAATTAAAAATTTAAATTTAGGATAACTTTTGGTCTTCCTAAAAGGTTAAAAATGCATAAAAGAAAGAAAGAAAAAAAGTCCATCTTCATCTTGCCGCCCCAACTCTCCCATTCTCACCATTAAAGTAACTCCCATGGAAGCTTGATCAAAGCTTTCAAAACCTCACTTTGTCCCCAAAATCCCCATTAAACCTTGCTAAATCAAGTAGAAAAGAAGATTGGCGGATAAACAAAAGGAAGAAAATTGAAGATTTGAGAAATTTGAAAGTCAAAGTGAGGTTAGTAGTCTAAACTTGAAGTTCTAGTTGAATTAATTGTGTTTATAGTTGAATAAACCTATAAATATACTTAAAATGAAATGAAAACAACTTTGGAGGACTATATGTGAATTTCGGCCAGCCATGGATGTATAAGAATATGATGTGTTTTGAATGAATTAAAAGTGTATGTAAGCTTGAATGAGTTGAGAAATGGTGTTGGTATGCTTGGAATCAATTAAATGTAACAAATCAAGTGAATTAGGGTTTGAAGCTAGGGTTTTGAAAGATAAAAATTAGAGAATTGGTCAAATGATGTGTTTGACCTTGTTTGAGTTGAAAAATGGTCATATGTGACCAGTTGTGGTATGTTGGAAGTGTTAGAATTAGGTTTAAATTCAGATTGCTTAGGGACATTCTGTAGGCAGCAGGACCAAGGTCCCTTTTAAGGATCAAAACTGAAAATTTACCAACCCAGTTGGTGTGAGGCTAATTGGAAATGAAGCTAGACACAAAATGACACATTTTTCATTCAGGAATCATACCCAAAAAGTGACCATAGCATAGTGAACAAATTGGCCAAATCCGAAATTTGGTGTTCTGCCCTGTACAAAAATGACCAAATGAACAATGTTTGTTCATTTGTCCATAACTTGGGTTAGGTAGGTCTAAATGAACTGTAATTTTACCAGTAAAAAGCTGAGATATAGACCTACAACTTTCATGAGAAATACAAACCCAAATTATGCCCTTAACCAAGTCATTTAGCCACCCAAAATTAGTGACCTAAAACTGCCAGAACCAGTTTTAGTGCCCAGAAATCTAGGTTAGACTAATCCGGCTAGCCATGTTTGAATGGCTATAACTTGAGCTACAAAACTCCAAATGGAGTGATTCAAGAAGGGAAAATAAAGTTAAGACAATAAAGAACAACTTCTATGAAGAAAACTTAGCTAAATTATAACAGCAACATGACCAATAAAACAGTGCAAAATAGGTCACCAAAACTGAAAATTTAAAAGTTTGCTTAAAAGATTTAAGTTTTGAGAAAATGACCAAAACCAATAAGTTTGGTAACCAAAATGTGGTATGTGGGTATAATTGGATTTTTCATACCTATTAAGCATAAGAAAGTCAATATTTTGACTTGAATAGTACCATGAATAGTAATCTCAACATGAAAATTTTCAAGAATATAAGTTTAAGAATATTGGGGCTGGAATTGAACATATATGAATTAATTATTGGAATTATTGTGAGATAAGATACTGAAACACTATAAATTTCGTGTTTCAGCTGAAAAAGGCCTGGAAAAGGATAGGACAAACTGAGTTAAGGCCTAGAGGCTACTTATATCATGTTTGTGCACAATAAACCTTAATTTATCGTTTTGTCATAGAAAATTTGTTTAGTTATGCATTGTGAAATTATTGTGTTAATTATGGGTTTTGAGAACTACTGTGTTGCCACTTTGGGAATGGAAATTTGACTTTGGAAATTGATTGTATTTTGCATAAAATATTTGAATAACTTGATTTAAATTGTTTTTAATTCACACTTGGCATGGCAATATTAATATGTTCCTCCTCCACTTGTGGGGTGAGTTTGATATTTGACTATATTCCTCCCTCTTTGGCTTTCTAGTTAGGAGGTGAGTTTGGATGAGTACTCATTAGCTAGCTAGCCACCTCCCTCATTGATTTCGATTAGTGGGGTGAGTTTTCCTTGTTGTGGTGTACAATACGGCATGTTTGAAAATTTTGTGTCATGGCCTAAGTTGTGTTATTGATTGGCAACACTATGATTATTAAATTGTTTGATCAAATTTGTGTTATATTAAGCTTTGAAAATTATGATTTGCTATAAATATGATTTGAAAAATTATGAAATGTGATTGTGAGATTTTTGAATTATGAATTGTTCATAAACGTTTTATATTATGCATTTTGTATTTTATTGTGCACCACTAAGTATTTTTATACTCAGCGATAGCTTTCTTTGCAGTCGCAGATAGAGACAAGGAAAAAGCATCTCAATAGCCAGAGGCTAAGGACAAGTCACATTACAAGGCTAACTAGCTCAAATATATTGGAACCCATTCTTTTTCTTCTTCTACTGGCACACACCTCAACACTTCAGCCAGAGAAGGAATCAAAATTCAAAACTGATTTCCCCCACTAGTCATGCTAGTGAGGTATTCAAATATATGGTCATGACACTGTAGTTTCAAAACTATCTTAACAATTTACTAAACATTTAATGCCATTTCAAATATATACAATTAAACTTTCAACAATTTAAATTAAAAGCATAATAAAAATTTGATATCACAATTCAATATTTCAATTCATTCAAAACGATGTGCAAAAGAAAATTTACAGAAATTCTATGTTGCGCACAAATCTTATACGAGTGGCCTCTTGGCCTTGACTCGATCCCTTGGGTTCTTTCCCGGTATTCTTTTCCATGAAACATACAATTTCACAGTGTTTCAGTATCATAACTTATCATAAATCCAAAAATAATTTCAAATTTACTTTTACCTAGCTTTAATACGCTAAACTTGGCGTTCTTTAAAATTTGTGTTTCAGGGTTACTATTCACTATACTATTCAAGTTAATTTGTTGACTTTCTAAGGCTTAATAGGTATGCGAATTCTAATTTCACCCACATACCACATTTTGGTTACTAAATTTGTTGGTTTTGTTTGTTTACTCAAATTTTAAGTCTTTTAGATAAATTTGCAAATTTTCAATTTCGATGTCCTATGTTGCACTGTTCCATTGGTCATATTGCTATTAGAATTTGGCTAAGTTTTCTTCATTGAAATTGTTCCTTATTGTCTTAAATTTATTCTCCTTTTTTAATCACTCCAGTTGGAGTTTTGTAGCTCAATTTATAGTCATTTGAATCATGGCTGCCAGATTGGCCTAACCCAGATTTTCTGAGAAAATTTTAGGTTCTGGCAGTTTTAGATTACCAAATTTAGGTGACTAAATGACTTGGTTAAGAGCATAATTTGGGTTTGTGTTCTTCATGAAAGTTTTAGGTCTATATCTCTACTTTCTACTGGTAAAATATTAGGTCATTTTGACCTGCCTAGCCCAAGTTATGGCCAACTGAACACACACTGTTTATTTGGTCATTTTTGTACAGGGCAGAACACTCACATTCGGATTTGGTCAATTTGTTCACTATGCTACGATCACTTTTTGGGCACGATTCCTAAAAACAAAATATGCCATTTTGTGTCTAGTTTCATTCCCAACTATCCTCACACCAATTGGGTAGGTAAATTTTCTGTTTTGGTCCCTGAAAGGGACCTTGGTCCTGCTACCTGCAGCATGTCCCTAATCAATCTGAATTTAAACCTAATTCTAACACTTCCAACATTCCTCAATTGGTCACAAATGACCATTTTTTCAGCTCAAACAAGGTCAAACACACCATTTGACCAATTCTCGAATTTTTTATCTTCCAAAACCCTAAGTCCAAACCCTAATTTACCTTTTTGTTACATTTAACAAATTCAAAGCATACCAACACCACTTCACCACTCATACAAGCTTACTAACATATTTAATTCAATCAAATTCATACATTCCCATCTCAAACCCTAGCTAGCCAAAATTTACATATAGTCCTCCAACACTTGTTTTCATTTGATTTTATGTTCATTTCTAAGTTCCTTAGGCTAAAATCACAAAGATTAAACTAAAAGTTTGAAGTTTAGCTACAAACCTTAAATGCAGAATTTTCTTTCTTCCTTCCTTCAAAATTTTCTTCTTTCTTTTCCTTGAATCTTCTTTCCTAGTTGCCCAAACAAAATCTAGTTATGGTAGAAAATTTTTCTATGGTGGGATTTATTGTCTTCAAGCTCACAAAAAGAGCTTCAATGGAGGTATTTGGAGAGGGAGGGTTGACAGAGAGATAGGTCATGGTTTTGAAGAAGAAGATGACACTTTTTGTTTTTTTGTTTTTTTTTCCTTTATTTTATGTTTTTTAACCCTTATGGAAGACCACAAATAAAATTAAATAAATTTGTTAATTATAATGTTTATTGCATCATGCATGATGCCATGCATGATGTCATCACTTTTCACTTTTTCTTTTTCCCTTTTTTTTGTATTTATTTTTCCATTAGTTCTTTAATTTAATTCCTGATTCTGAAATTTTTTTTTCTCCGATTTTATTTCACAGTTAGGTCAGGAGTCATCTCTAGGGGTCAATTGACCAAATTGCCCCTCGCCGGTTCGATCCGGTTTGCAAATAATTTAATATTTCTTCTGGTTCTCTGACCTAATTATTTGACTGGCTTAACAATTCTTTTTTGTGATTTTCTCTTTTTCACTGTGTTCGCAATAGTCCTAAGGATCGCAGCGTTACATTTTACGGTTCGAAATTTGAGTTTAAATCGACTTTGCAGTCCTTTCTGAAAAGGTCACCCATCGCTGTGACTCCCGACTCATTTAACCTCTTATATTCTGTTTTTCTTATTTATACTTAACTAATTGACAATTACTAATTATTTGTGTTTAGGGCTTATCTAGTTGTCTTAGATGTGGTTCTAACCCCCTTAATTATCCGGACCGACACCGATCACTGGAATAGTAAAATATACCAGGCTATACAAATAGGGGTGTTACAATTCTCTCCCTCTTAAAATAAATTTCGTCTTGAAATTTTACCTGGTATCAGTCTCTAAACAACTGTGGGTGCTGTCTCCTCATGTCCTCCTCTCATTTCCATGTAGCTTCTAAGCTCGAATGATGGTTCTACAACACTTTCACTAACGATATCTGCTTGTTCTGTAGCTGCTTCACCTCATAAGCCATAATCTCTATGGGTTCTTTCTCATATGTGAGGTATGGATTCACCTCAATCTCTTCTACTAGTAGTACATAAGATGGGTCTGATCGATACCTCCTCAACATAGACACATGGAAGACATTATGTATCTTCTCTAACTCTGGAGGTAGTACCAAACGATATGCCAAAGGACCCACTCTTTCCAGAATCTCATATAGCCCAATGAAACGAGGACTTAGTTTCCCCTTCCTGCCAAAACTTATAATTCTCTTCCAAGGGGAAACCTTGAGAAATACTTTCTTATCCACTGCATACTCAATATCCCTTCTCTTTAAATCAATGTAGGACTTTTGACTGTCTGATGTAGTCTTAAATCAATCTCTGATCACCTTGATCTTCTTTTCAGTTTGCTGAACAATTTCGGGCCCAATCATTTTCCTTTCACCTACTTCATCCCAACACAGGGGAGTTCTGCACTTTCTGCCGTATAAAGCTTCATATGGAGGCACTCCAATGCTTGATTGGTAGCTGTTGTTGTAAGCAAACTCAATGAAAGGCAATTGTATGTCCCAACTGCCCTCAAACTCAATCACACAAGCCCGTAGCATGTCTTTCAAGATTTGAATTACCCTCTCAGACTAGCCATCGATCTGTGGGTGGAATGCCGTGTGGAAGTTCAATCTAGTTCCTAGGGCTCTCTGAAGACTACCCCAGAATCTAGAAGTGAACCTAGGATCTCTGTCTGATACGATGGATACTGGCACTCCATGTAGTCTTACTATCTCATCAATGTACAACTTAGCCAATCTTTATAAACTGTAGTCCATCTAAACTGACAGAAAATGAGCAGACTTGGTTAGTCTCTCAACAATGACCCAAACTGCATCATGACTCTTCTGTGTCCTTGGAAGTCCCATAACAAAATCCATAATTATTTTTTCCCATTTCCATTCCAGTACTGGTAGTGGATGTAACAACCCAGTGGATACTTGATGCTCTGCCTTCACTTGCTGACAAGTTAAGCACTTGGAAATAAATTCTGCCATATCTCTTTTCATACCCATCCACCAGTAATGCTCCTTTAGCCCTTTATACATTTTTGTGCCATCAGGGTGCATGGCAAAAGAAGACTCATGTGCTTCCTTCAAAATGATCTGCCTCAAATCAACCTCATTAGGAGCACACATTCTGCCCTGGTGTAGCAGTAGATCGTCATCTCTTATTGAGAATTTTGGCTTCTTGCCCTGCCGAACTTCTTCCAATAGCTTCTGATACTTCTGATCATTCTGAGCAGCCATTCTGATCTGATCAATCAACACTGGCTGTATATGCCATGCAACTACTATCTGCCCCTCACCATTAATCTCTAAGCTGGAATGTAATGATCTCAACTCATGTACCATAGATAAAGGAGTAACCCATAGACTTGCAATAGTCTTGCGACTTAAGGCGTCAGCCACCATATTAGCTTTCCCTGGCTGATAGTCTATCAGACAATCATAGTCTTTTATCAACTCTAACCATCTCCTCTGTCTCAAATTCAACTCCTTCTGAGTGCCTAAATACTTCAAACTCTTATGATCTGTGTAGATGTAGCACTTCTCCCAATACAAATAATGTCTCCAGATCTTAAGAGCAAACACAATAGCTGCAAGCTCCAAGTCATGTGTCGGATAATTCCTCTCATGCGGTTTTAGCAGGCGTGATGCAAAGGCAATGACATTTCAATCTTGCATTAATACACAGCCTAACCCATTGTGAGAAGCATCACTATAAACTGTGTATTCTTTACCCGGAGTAGGTAAATGAATGACTGGAGCCTTAGTCAAACACCTTTTCAATTCATCAAAACTCTGCTGGCATTTATTCGTCCACTAAAATTTGACATCTTTTCGAAGTAACTTAGTCAATGGAGATGCTAACATAGAAAATCCCTTTACAAATCGACGGTAGTATCCAGCTAAACCCAGAAAACTGCGAATCTTCGTGATATTTCTGGGTGGCCTCCAATTAAGGACAGCTTCTATCTTGCTAGGATCTACCTTAATACCTTCTGCTGATACTACATGCCCCAAGAAAGATATTTCTTTCAGCCAAAATTCACACTTCGATAATTTGGCGTATAACTGTTTCTCCCTCAAGGTCTGTAGTATAATCCGTATATGTCTATCATGCTCTTCTGCACTCCTCGAATAGACCAATATATCATCTATGAATACCACAACAAACTGATTGAGGTATGGTCTAAAGATAGTGTTCATCAGATCCATAAAAGCAGCTGGAGCATTAGTTAACCCGAATGGTATGACCAAGAACTCATAATGGCCATAGCGGGTTCTAAAGGCAGTTTTAGGAATACTCTGCTTTTGTACTTTCAGCTGATAATAACCTGATCTCAGGTTAAGTTTAGAAAACACAGCTGCACCCCTCAACTGATCAAACAAGTCATCAATGCAGGGCAATGGATATCTATTCTTTATTGTCACCTTATTCAACTACCAGTAGTCAATACATAAACGTAGAGTGCCATCTTTCTTCTTAACAAACAACACTGGCGCTCCCCAAGGTGACACACTAGGGTAGATAAAGCCCTTATCAAGCAGCTCTTGTAACTGCACTTTCAACTCTTTCAATTCTACTGGAGCCATTCTATATGGTGTTATGGAGATTGGGTCCACACTAGGCATAACATCAATATCAAACTGTACCTCTCTTTCTGGAGGTAATCCTGGCAATTCATCAGGAAACACATCCAGAAAGTCACATACTGTAGGGATGTCTCTTAGTGTCGGATGCCCCACTTGGGTGTCTATCACATGTGCCAAGTATACTTCACACCCCTTTCTTATCATTCTTCTGGCTAGTGCAGCCGAAATGATGTTTGATGGTAGTAACTGCCTCTCCCCATGTATTACCACATCACCGTACAGAGGGAGACCAAAAGTGATCTTGATCTCTGATCAATCATGGCATGATGCCTGACTAACCAATCCATGCCCAAGATAATATCATAGTCTCTGAAGGGCATTTCAATCAAATCTGACAGAAAAACGTGTCCTTGGATCACCAAAGGACAGTTTTTATAGATTCTGTTGACCCGAACATCTTGTCCTAATGGACTAGTTACTAGCACTTCAAAACCCATTTTGACACAAGGAATAACAAGTGAACTAACTATGCTAGCACTAACATACGAGTGTGTTGAACCTGGATCAAACAACACAAATACTTCTAGATTAGAGATAGAGAATGTATCGGCTACCACATCGGAAGTCTCAGCCTCTTCTCACTGTCTCATCGTATAAACTTTATTTGAAGCACTTCCTTGTGCTGACTGACCAATAATACCCTGACTTCTAGAAGCAGTGCCTCTACCTCTGCCTCTTCCTTTGCCAACTGGTTATGAACCTATGGGAGCAGGACTCTGAATAGATCCTTCTGCAGTCATAGGAGCTAGACCGAATCTAGGAGCACTAGTGCAGTCTTTTGCAATATGAACCTTGCCTCCACAGTTAAAACAGGCTCCTGTTGCACAATAGTATTCTCCCCCATGAATCTTGCCATAAGTCTCACAGGGGCGGGGAGGTTGTGAACCCCTACTTGACTGTTGACCAGACCTAGGGGGTCTCTGTCCAGAGAATCTGCCCCTTCCAAACCTTCCACCTCGACCTCTGCTAGGTCCACTAAATTTCTTCCTCTTCCCAAAAGTACCACTAGGACTTGGCTCTACTGACTTTTTCCCCTTATCTTTCTCTGATTTCTCAACTTTCTCTGATTTTTCTTTTGCTGGGGTCACTTTTGATTCAATTCTTTCCAACTCAAGTGCTTGAGAAATAAGCTCTGAAAAATTACTATGACTGAATCCCACAACTTGCATCCGTAGGCTGGGCTTCAAACCCGTCTCAAATCTCTTGCACCTTTCCTTGCTGATAGAAAGGAGACTCCCAGCATAGTGGCTTAAGCGGGAGAACTCCCTCTCATACTCTACCACTGATCTATTGCCTTATTTCAGACTCATAAATTCTTGTAGTTTCTGATCCACATATGCATCTGAGATATATTTCTATCTAAATTCTCTGATGAAGTCATCCTAGGTCAGTACTGATAGTTCAGCCAAGCTGTGGGGGATGGTCTTCTACCAATCATACGCATCCCCTTATAGTAGTGACACAGAGTATTCAAACTTTAGTTCATCTTGGCAGTGCAGCTTTTCGAACACTTTGTCCATTCTTTCCAGCCATTGCTCTGCCTCTAAAGGGTCTACTGTACCCTTGAATTCCGTAGCCCCATACTTCAACAGCTTGTCATACTTTCTGACTGGAGCTTGGGGTTGCACTACAGTAGTCTGGGGTGGAGCTTGAGCCGGCATACCCCCAGCCATTTGTTGAAACATTACCGCCATCTGCTGTGCGAACTATGCAGGAAACTGCGGCATTTGTCGGGCTGGTGCCACTGACCCACTGACATTTCGTAGAGCTGGGGCTTCCTCTTGTGCGTCAGCTTCAACAGATTGCTCAACTGAGCGATCCCTTTCTTCCATAACAATCTGAAGTAGGATATCTCCTGAACAAATAACACAAGGAGATTCCCTCTGTTAGTTCATATTTATGATGTAATGCACTATATATAACAAATAAGGACATTGAGCAGTTGTACTTAGCAAAGAAAAGACACAAATTCACAAGCTAAAATATACTTCAAAAAATTTGCTATGATACTACTAAAACATGTCACACCTTATCCCTTTGTAAGGCATAATATGATCCCGTAGAATACCTAATGAACTACTGAACTTCACCTACCGATAACTTATTAAGTACCCTACAAGGGATTTTAAAATAATTTTCTTACTTTTTATAAGTGGTGTGCATTTTCTAATAGGTATCAAAACATTTAATTAGTGTTTGAAAACTAGTTAAGATTTTTCTCCCATTTTATTTTTTTGCAAATTTTATAAAAATTTCAATAGAGTGCCGTCTGTATTTTGAGAAAAAAGTTCTTCAAATACTTGTAAAAAGAACTTCCAAAGATTTATCTCAGCAACTTCATCAATTCAACATCCATTCCAACCAATCTCAACATCATTTCTCAATTTCCAAAATTCAACATCATCAAAATACTACAATTCAATTTTATTCAAATTAAAACAAAATATTTTCATTCATATTTCAATAAAGATAAAATAATTTAGATACATCATTAAAAAAATTTACATTAGGAAAAATCCAAACCAAAATTTATTACAAGCTTTATACAACTGCTCATGACCATTTTCTACATTTACATATATTACACATCAAAATAATTTTTACAATCAGGGTATAAAATATACCCGATAAACTTTAGAGTAGGTCGCTCCTCAATCCTCAGCAGCTCACTCTGCTGCTCCTCTAGTCTCTATATCTGCGACAATAATAACAGCCATCGCTGAGTACTAGGACTCAGTGGTGCACAACATACTAAAAATAATCTTTATGTGGAATTTAAATCATATTTATTCAAAAATTAAACTGAACATGAAATATAAATTCAAAACATGATTTATAAGATTTTAATCTAAACAATTTCATTTTAAAAGTCTCAAAACAAATTTCATAAAAACACACGGTTATATCATGCCATTCGAAACAAATATCATCTCAATAGCCAGAGGCTAAGGAAAAGTCACATCACAAGGCTAACTAGCTCAAATATATTGGAACCCATTCTTTTTCTTCTTCTACTGGCACACACCTCAACACTTCAACCAGAGAAGGAATCAAAATTCAAAACTGATTTCTCCCACTAGTCATGCTAGTGAGGTATTCAAATATATGGTCATGACACTGTGGTTTCAAAACTATCTTAATAATTTACTAAACATTTGATGCCATTTCAAATATATACAATTAAACTTTCAACAATTTAAATTAAAAGCATAATAAACATTTGATATCACAATTCAATATTTCAATTCATTCAAAATGATGTGCAAAAGAAAATTTACAGAAATTCTATGTTGTGCACAAACCTTATATGAGTCGCCTTTTGGCCTTGACTCGATCCCTCAGGTTCTTTCTCGGTATTCTTTTCTATTGAAACACACAATTTCACAGTGTTTCAGTATCATAACTTATCATAAATCCAAAAATAATTTCAAATTTACTTTTACCTAGCTTTAATACGCTAAACTTGGTGTTCTTTAAAATTTGTGTTTCGGGATTACTATTAACTACACTATTCAAGTCAATTTGTTGACTTTCTAATGCTTAATAGGTATGGGAATTCCAATTTCACCCACATACCACATTTTGGTTACTAAATTTGTCGGTTTTATTTGTTTACTCAAATTTTAAGTTTTTTAGGCAAATTTATAAATTTTCAATTTTAGTGTCCTATGTTGCACTGTTCTATTGGTCATATTGCTGTTAGAATTTAGCTTAGTTTTCTTCATAGAAATTATTCTTTATTGTCTTAACTTTATTCTCCTTTTTGAATCACTCCAACTGGATTTTTGTAGCTTAAGTTATAGTCATTTGAATCATGGCTGCCAGATTGGCCTAACCTACATTTTCTGGGCAAATTCTTTGTTCTGGCAGTTTTTGGTCACCAAATTTGGGTAACTAAATGATTTGGTTAAGGACATAATTTGGATTTTTGTTCTTCATGAAAGTATTAGGTCTATATCTCAGCTTTCTACTGGTAAAATTTCAGGTCATTTTGACCTATCTAGCCCAAGTTATGGCTAAATGAACAAGTACATTTGATCATTTTTGTACAAGGCAGAACACTCACATTCGGATTTGGCCAATTTGTTCACTATGCTATGGTCACTTTTTGCGCATGATTCCTAAATGAAAAATGTGCCATTTTGTGTCTAGTTTCATTCCCAATTAGGTTGGTAAATTTTTAGTTTTAGTCCCTGAAAGGGACCTTAGTCCTGCTGCCTGCAGCATGTCCCTAATCAATCCGAATTTAAACCTAATTCTAACACTTCTAACATACCTCAATTGGTCACAAATGACCATTTTTCAGCTCAAACAAGGTCAAACACACCATTTGACCAATTCTCCAATTTTTTGTCTTCCAAAACCCTAAGTCCAAACCCTAATTCAACTTTTTGTTACATTTAACAAATTCAAAGTATACCAACACCACTTCACCACTCATACATGCTTACTAACATATTTAATTCAATTAAATTCATACATTCCCATCTCAAACCCTAGCTGGCCGAAATTTACATATAGTCCTCCAACACTTGTTTTCATTTGATTTTATGTTCATTTCTAAGTTCCTTAAGCTAAAATCACAAAGATTAAACTAAAAGTTTGAAGTTTAGCTACAAACCTTGAATGTAGGATTTTCTTTCTTCCTTCCTTCAAAATTTTCTTCTTTCTTTTCCTTGAATCTTCTTTCCTAGTTGTCCAAACAAAATCTAGTTATGGTAGAAAATTTTTTCTATGGTGGGATTTATTGTCTTCAAGTTCACAAAAAGAGCTTCAATAGAGGTATTTAGAGAGGGAGGGTTGAGAGAGAGATGGGTCACAGTTTTGAAGAAGAAGATGACACTTTTTTTTTCTTTCTTTTATGTTTTTTAACCCTTATGGAAGACCACAAATTAAATTAAATAAATTTGTTAATTATAATGTTTATTGCATCATGCATGATGTTATGCATGATGTCATCACTTTTCACTTTTTCTTTTTCCCTTTTTTTTCTATTTATTTTTCCATTAGTTCTTTAATTTAATTCCCGATTCTGAAATTTTCTTTTTTTCGATTTTATTTGACAGTTAGGTCAGGAGTCAGCTCTAGGGGTCAATTGACCAAATTGCCCCTCGCCGATTCGGCCCGGTTTGCAAATAATTCAATATTTCTTTCGGATCCCTGAAATAATTATTTGACTGGCTTAACAATTCTTTTTCATGATTTTCTCTTTTGTACTGTGTTCACAATAGTCCTAAGGACCGCAGCGTCACATTTTACGGTTCGAAATTTGAGTTTAAATTGACTTCGCAGTCCTTCTCGAGAAGGCCACCCATCGCTGTGACTCTCGGCTCATTTAACCTCTTATGTTCTGTTTTTCTTATTTATACTTAACTAATTGTTAATTACTAATTATTTGTGTTTAGGGCTTATATAGTTATTTTAGATGTGGTTCTAACACCCTTAATTATCCGGACCGACATTGGTCACCAGAATAGTGAAATATACCAGGCTATACAAATAGAGATGTTACAGATTTCTTGGGAAAGAAAGAAGATAATTATCCAACAGCCGAGAACTTGCTAGATAGTTCAGCTGAGAGGCCAGAGGCCATGTCACACCTTACCCCTCTCTAAGGCATAATATGATCCCGTAGAATACCTAATGAACTACTGAACTTCACCTATCGATAATTTATTAAGTACACTATAAGGGATTTTGAAACCATTTTCTTACTTTTTGGAAGTGGTGAGCATTTTTGGTAGAAACTAAAAACATTTAATTAAAGATTAAAAGTTAGTTAAAATTGTTGTCCATTTTATTTTTTTTGTAAATTTTGAAAAAATTTCGGCAGAGTACCAGCAGTAATTGAGAAAAACAAAAAATTTTACCTGTAGGAAAAACACTTCCAATAATATTACACTTTACCAAATCAACCACCAAAACTCATATCAACACAAATCCCATCCATCTCCATAATTCAAAATGAAATTTTATCTCAAATAGTTCAAATTAAGCTATGCACAATGCATTCAAAATAAAAAAAATCTACATTTGCAGTTAGATTTATAGACATAAAAATCCAAAAGACAATAGTACTACATATTAACTGTACAATTGCTCAGTTACAAAAGTACATATGACTAAAAATTATTTACATCAACAAATTATAAGGGTATAATCAAATACCCGTGCAAAAGTCTCTGGGTAGTCCCCACAATCAGCAGCTCACTATGCTATTTTTTCCTTACGTTTATCTGCAACAGCAAAAGAAGCTATCGCTGAGTATAAAAATACTCAGTGGTGCATAATAAAATGTAAAATACATAATGTAAAACATTTATTAACAATTCATAATTTCTTTTCATGAATTTCACCATTCATTATAACACAATTTTAGTCAAATAATTTAATAACACAGTGTTGCCAATCCATACACATCTTAAGCCATGACACAAAATTTTCAATTAATGCCGTATTATACACCACGACAAAGCAATCTACAACCTTACTAATC
The DNA here is from genome assembly GCF_030052815.1 of Hevea brasiliensis. Lineage (NCBI taxonomy): Eukaryota > Viridiplantae > Streptophyta > Magnoliopsida > Malpighiales > Euphorbiaceae > Hevea > Hevea brasiliensis. Next base: position 70,789,337 of record NC_079502.1, on the reverse strand, counting down.
GAAATCAATGAGGGAGGTGGCTGGCTTGCTAATGAGTACTCATCCGATCTCGACCTCAACTGGTAAGCCAAAGAGGGAGGAAAATAATCAATCTCAACCCCATAAATGGAGGAGGAATAATGTGGTACTGTCATGCTAAGTGTGAACACAAAATCAATTCCAAACGATTTATTCAAATAATTTGTGAAAAATCTGATCAATGTCCAAAGTCATATTTGCAATCATAAAATGGCAACACAATTCATAATTAACACAAAAATCAAATTTTCAAGAATAAAATACTTAAACAAGAATTATTGTGCACAAACCTGATGTGAATCGCCTCTAGGCCTTAATTCAGTTCCTTATCCCTTCTGGGTCTTTTTCAGCTGAAACACACAATTTACAGTGTTTCACTATCTTATCTCACAATAAATCCAATAATTAAATTCATGTATACTCAATTCTAATCCTAATATGCGTAAATTAACGTATTTTGAAATTTTCATTTCGGTGTTACTATTCATGGCACTATTCAAGTCAAAATGTTGACTATCTTATGCTTAATAGGTATGGGAATTTCAACTACACCCACATACCACATTTTGGTTACCTAATATGTTGGTTTTAGTTGCCCCTTCAATTTATTTCTAGGTCTCCTAAGTGTATTTCCAAATTTTCAGTTTTTATGTCCTGTTTTGCACTGTTCCATTAGTCAAGTTGCTGTGGGAATTTGGCTAAATGTTCTTCATAAAAGTTGTTCCCTATTGTCTTAGTTTTAATTTCCTTTTTGAATCATTCCATTTGGAGTTTTGTAGTCCAAGATATGGCCATTTGAACATGGCTGGCCGGATTGGTCTAACCCAGATTTCTGGGCATCTAATTTGGTTATGGCAGTTTTGGAACACTTAATTTAGGTGGCAAAATGACTAGTTTATGTGCAGAATTTGGGTTAGTGTTCTTCATGAAAGTTGTAGTGCTATGTCATACCTTTCCAATGCCACAAAATCAGGTCATTTGGACATGTATAGCCCAAGTTATGGCCAAATAAACAAATACTGTTCATTTAGTCATCTTGGTACAGTGGCAGTGCATTACAACCGGGTTTGACCTGATTGTTCACCATGTTAAAGTCATTTTCTGGGCATGGTTTCTAAATGAAAAATGGGCCATTATGTGTTTATTTTCATTCCCAATTAGCCTCATACTGATTGGGTTGGTAAATTTTTAGTTTTAGTCCTTGAAAGGGACCTAGGTCAAGCTGCCAGAATATGAACACTAACCAATCCGAATTACAATTTGGTTTTACCAATTCAAACACGTTACAAATGGTCCTAATTGACCATTTCTCACCTCAATTAAGGTCAATTGCATCAATTGACCATTTCCCCAAAATTTTTCCCAATTTTCAAAATGCTTAAGAACCCTAATTACATAATTGTGTAATTTAATGCAATTAAAGTTTATACTCAACCTCTATACACTCAATTCAACTTAACTAATGCTTCAATTCTATCAAAATCATAAAATTCCAATACCCTTATAGGCTGGCCAAAAATCTTCTTTGGTATCCCAAATAGTTTTCCTTGAATTTTAAGTTAAAATCTAAGTTACTTTAACTAAAAATATAAGTGTTAAACAAAGAAATTCCAATTCAAACTACTAACCTCAACCTTGAATTTCAATCACCAAATTTTCTTCACTTTCCTCTTTGCTTTCTTCTTCAATCTCCTTCATAAGTTGGGATAACAAGTTTTAATGGAAAGTTTTGGGGGATTTAGGTTTAATTGAGTAGAAAATCAAGCTTGTATTCAAGCTTTAATGGAGGTTGCACATGGAGGACAGGGGAGAGGAGCAAGCCGGCCAAAAATGGGGAGAAGACAAGAAATGAAATTTTTTTTCTTTTTTGGTTATTTTATGTATAATTAATTTGATTTGACTTAGTCAAAATTTGTGGGAAAATAATTATCACTTTTGACACCATATGTGATGTCATAGGTATGATGTAATAAATCATATTTTCAATTCTTTTTCTTTTTCCTTTATTTTTTTATTAGTTCTTTAATTAAATTCTCAGCTCCAAAATTTTTGTTTCTTCAATTTTATTAGACAGTTAGGTCAGGAGTCACCTCTAGGGGTGAATTGACCAAATTGCTCCTTGCCGGTCTCATCCGATTTACAAGTTATTCGATATTTCTTTCGGATCCCTGACCTAATTATTTGACCTACTTAACAATTCTTTTCTATGATTTTCTCTTTTCTACTATGTTCGCAACAGTCCTAAGGACCGCGGCGTTACAATTTTCGATTCGAAATTAGGGTTTAGACTGACCTCGTAGTCACTTCTCGGGAAAGTCACCCATCGCTGTGACTCCCGACTCATTTATCCTTTTATATTATGTTTTTCTTATTTATACTTACCTATCACGTAGTCACCATTTATTTTCATTTAAGGCTTATCTAGGTGTTTTAGATGTGGTTCTAATCCCCTTAATTGTCTAGATCAACACAAGTCACTGGAACAGTAAAATATACCAGGCCATGCAAATAGGGGTGTTACAATTCTCCCCTCTTTAAAATAAATTTCATCTCAAAATTTTACCTGGCATCAATCTCTTAACAGCTGTGGGTACTGTCTCCTCATATCCTCCTCACGTTCCCAAGTAGCTTCTTGGCCCGAATGATGGTTCCACAGCACTTTAACCAATGGTATTTGCTTGTTTCATAGCTGCTTCACCTTATAAGCCAGAATTTCTATGGGTTCTTCCTCATATGTGAGGTCTGAACTCACTTCAATTTCTTCCATTGGTCACACATGAGATGGGTCAGATCTGTACCTCCTCAACATAGACACATGGAAGACGTTATGTATCTTCTCCAACTCTGGAGGTAGTGCCAACGGTATGCCAAAGGATCCACTTTCTCTAGAACCTCATATGGCCTAATGAAACGAGGACTCAGTTTTCCCTTTCTGCCAAATCTCATAATTTTCTTCCAAGGGGAATCCTTGAGGAATACTTTATCACCCACCGCATATTCAATATCCCTTCTCTTCAGATCTATGTAGGACTTCTGACGATCTGATGCAGCCTTGAGTCAATCTCTGATCAATATGATTTTCTCCTCAGTCTGCTGAACAATTTTGGGCCCAATCTTCTTCCTTTCACCCACTTCATCTCAACACAAGGGAGTTCTGCACTTTCTGCCATATAGAGATTCATATGGAGGCATCCCAATGCTTGATTGGTAGCTGTTGTTGTAAGCAAACTCAATCAGAGGCAAGTGTGTGTCCCAATTGCCCTCAAACTCAATCACACAAGCCTGTAGCATGTCCTCCAAGATCTGAATTACCCTTTCATACTGGCCATCTGTCTGTGGGTGGAATGCCATGCTAAAGTTCAATCTAGTTCCTAGAGCTCTCTGAAGACTACCCTAGAATCTAGAAGTGAACCTAGGATCTCTGTCTGATACAATGGATACTGGCACTCCATGCAGTCTCATTATCTCATCTATGTATAATGTGGCCAATCTCTCTAAACTATAGTCCATCCGGACTAGCAGAAAATGAGCAGACTTGGTCAGTCTGTCCATAATGACCCATACTGCATCATGGCTCTTCTATGTCTTTGGAAGTCTCATCACAAAATCCATCATTATTCTCTCCCATTTCCATTCCGGTACTGGTAGTAGATGTAACAAACCAGCTGGAACTTAATGCTTTGCCTTCACTTGCTGACAAGTTAGGCATTTGGAAACAAATTCTGCTACATCTCTTTTCATACTCATCCACTAGTAATGCTCTTTTAGTCCTCTATACATTTTAGTACCACCAGGGTGCATAGCAAAAGGAGACTCATGTGCTTCCTTCATAATGATCTGTCTCAAATCTATGTCATTAAGAATACACATTCTGCCCTGGTGTAGTAATAGGCCATCATCTCTCATTGAAAACTCAGGTTTCTTGCCTTGTCAGACTTCTTTTAATAGCTTCTGATATTTCTGATCATTCTGAGCAGCCATTCTGATCTGATCTATCAACACTGGTTGTACATGCCATGCAACAGCTGTCTGCCCCTCATCATTAATCTCTAAGCTGCCATGCAATGCTCTCAACTCATGTACCATAGACAAAGGAGAAACCAGTAGACTTGCCATAGTCTTACGACTTAAGTGTCAGCCACAACATTAGCTTTCCTTGGCTGATAGTCTATCAAACAATCATAGTCTTTTATCAACTCTAACTGTCTCCTCTGTCTCAAATTTAACTCTTTCTGAGTGCCCTAATACTTCAAACTCTTATGATTTGTGTAGATATAGCACTTCTCGCTATACAAATAAAATCTCCAGATCTTAAGAGTGAACACAATAGCTGCTAGCTCCAAGTCATGTGTTGGATAATTCCTCTCATGCGGTTTCAGCTGGCGTGATGCATATGCAATGACATTCCGATCTTGCATCAGTACACAGCCTAACACATTGTGAGAAGCATCGCTGTATACTTTGTATTCTTTACCTAGGGTAGGTAAAGTCAAGACTGGAGCCTCAGTCAAATATTTTTTCAATAAATCAAAACTCTGTTGGCATTTATTCGTCCACTAAAATTTTACATCTTTTTGTAGCAGCTTAGTCAATGGAGATGCCAACATGGAGAACCCTTTCACAAAACGGCGGTAGTATCCAGCTAGACCCAAAAAACTGCATATCTCTGTGAAATTTCTAGGTGGTTTCCAATTAAGGATAGCTTCTATTTTATTTGGATTTACCTTGATGCCTTCTACCGATACTATATGCCCCAAGAAGGATATTTCCTTTAGCCAAAATTCACACCTTGATAATTTGGTATATAGCTGTTTCTTCCTTAAGTCTGCAATACAATGCGTAGATGTCTATCATGCTCCTTTGCAGTCCTCGAGTAGACCAATATATCATCAATAAATACCACAACAAACTAGTCGAGGTATGATCTGAAGATAGTGTTCATCAGATCCATAAATGCAGCTGGAGCATTTGTTAACCCGAATGGCATGACTAGGAACTCATAATGGCCATATCGAGTTCTAAAGGCAATTTTAGGGATATTCTACTCTTGTACTTTCAAGTGATAATAATCTGATCTCAGGTCAATTTTGGAGAACACAGCTGCACCCCTCAACTGATCAAACAAGTCATCAATGCGGGGTAATAAATATCTATTCTTTATTGTCACCTTATTCAACTACCGGTAGTCAATACATAAGTGGAGAGTGCCATCTTTCTTCTTAATAAATAGCATTGGCACTCCCCAAGGTGACACACTAGGGCAGATAAAGCCCTTTTCCAGTAACTTTTGCAACTGTACTTTCAATTCTTTCAGTTCTATTGGTGCCATTCTGTATGGTGTTATGGAGATTGGGTCTACACCAGGCATGACATCAATCTCAAACTGCACCTCTCTCTCCGGAGGCAATCTTGGCAAATCATCAGGAAACACGTCCGGATAATCACATATAGTAGGGATGTCCCTTAACGCTGGACTCCCCACTCGGGTGTCCATCACATGTGCCAAGTATGCTTCACACCCTTTTCTGATCATCTTTCTGGCCAGTGCAGCTGAAATGATCTTTGATGGTAATAACTGCCTCTTAGCACCACTAAGCTTTATGCTTAGCGCGTTGCTTTTGCAATGTGTAGGTACTGAAGATTTGCCCAGAGAGCCCTGCAGACTACAAACTAGATGAGACTTGTATAGAGATCTACATAGTGTCCGTGTCACCTCACAGACTACAGTGCATTGGTAGGACACTAGGTCCCATTTTGGTATTTTGCACTGTTTGTACTTTGTAATTAAACTTTTATTTTCTCATGTATAAATTGAAACTTATGTATTATATTTTAGTATTAATGCAAATATTTATAATTTGTGTTTATAAATGAAAATTTAGTATTTGTTGATGATTTGAACATGATTATCATGAGAAATGAATGAATGTCAAATAAAAGAAGTTGTGGGAAATGATTGAGAATATTGAGATTATGTTGATACAAATGGAGTTTGAGAATGATTGGAAATGTATTTGAAGTGTTTTTCATAGGTTTCGAAGAACTGTTTTATCCATTTTTAGCCGGTACTCTGCCGGATTTTCTATAAAATTTTCAGAACCTCAAATGAATTTATAATTTCAATAAATGACTTAAATGAGTTAAATTTCACAAATTGCACTTCATATCCATGAAGAAATAAATTAAGGAAGGATAAAAATAATTGAGATGAAATATGGTATTCTGGTATACTGTGTGGCATATCTTGCTCGGCTACACTGTAGACGGGTAAGGGGTGTCACATTTAGTGGTATCAGAGCACAGTTTAGGTGTTTCTGGGTCTAGATCGAGTCCATAACATGCATTGCATTTGTAAGAGTTGAGGTGACACTAATGCAGATCTGTTCGGTTTTCTTATTTTGATTAGGATATGGAACCCATGTCACAGAGAGCAGTAGATGAGGAAGTGGAGAGTCGTGCTCCACCTGCAGCTGAGAATAGGGGCCAGGGAGAACCTACTCCACCAGCACCAACAGTGCCTGCACAGCCTCTGCCGGCTATGTTTCAGCAAATGGTTGAATTCTTCAGACAGATGGCTGGGGTTATGCCACCACCACCACCTCCACAGTAGAAATCCCATCTGGAAAAATGGAGAAAATTTGGGGTTGTGGACTTCATGGGTAAGAAAGAAGATAACTCGGTGGCAGCTGAGAATTGGCTAGACCGCACCATAAGGGTATTGAAGCAACTGCATTGCACCCTAAAGCAGAACTTGGAGGGTGTTGTGTCCCTACTTCAAGATGATGCCCATCAGTGGTGGGACACCGTATCTAGTGAGGTCCGGCCAGAGTTGATAACTTGGGATTTCTTCCTTGCTGAATTTAAGAAGAAGTATATGAGAAGTGTGTACCTAGAAGACAGGAGGAGAGAATTCATTAACCTGAGGCAGAGACAGCTATCAGTAGCAGAGTATGAGAAGGAGTTTGTCAGATTAAGCCGCTACAGAAGAGAGATAGTCCCCTCAAAAGCAGAGAGGTGCAAAAGGTTTAAAGAGGGGCTAAATGACAACATTAAAATAATGATCACTGCCTTGGGGATTACAGACTTCACAAAATTAATTGAAGCCGCATTAAAAGTGGAAAGGGTTAGAGTAAGTGAATAGAATAATAAAGATAGGCAGCATAAGAGGGAATTTGGACCAAGGCAGTTAAGTATACTGACTGATAGTAAGAAGCTTAAGGGTTCTGGTTCACAAGATCAGACACAGGGCCAGAGAGGCCAGACTGAGATATCTATAGCTAGTTCCCCAGGCATAGTAATAAGGGGATTAGCCCCAGTGCCTAAATGTATGCACTGTGGTAGGAGACACAGAGGGGAGTGTCGACTGTTAACTGGAGCATGTTTTAAGTGTGGGGCTACGGATCATTTCATAAGAGATTGCCCTCAGAGCAGTAGTTCAATAGCTCCAGTACAAGTTAATAGACCTGCCCCTACAGATCAAAGGGGTAAAAGACTGGGTAGAGCAGAGACGGCTGACATTTCACAAAAGATTGTTTCTGAGATAGTCGAAAAGCCCGAAGTCAAGGTGGCACCATGGTTATATGCTATGGAAGCTCAGGAGGAGCCGAACCCAGACATTGATGAGGCGATCCAAGGAAGTGAAGAAGCAAGGAGGTAGCAACTCCACGATTACTTAAGTCAGGTAAATTTTGAGGACGAAATTTAAATTAGAGGGGAAGAGTTGTAACACTCTCACTGTAGCCATTCCGCACATTCTACTGTTCCAGTAACCGGTGTCGGTCCGGACAGCTAGAACGTCTAGAAAAAAATATTTAGACTAAAGTGGGGAGCTATAATTAACTCAAATATTAATAAAAAAAATTAAGGAAAAATTTTAGAAACAAAATACAAATAAGTTAAATGAGTCGTTGCCCCAGCGATGGGTAACCTAGTAGGAAGTTGCGGTCTTCGCAGCTAGAAGCCCTAAACCTAGGGGAAAATTTATAAAATAATTTTTGGGACTTCAGAGAAGAGTCATTGAGGTTTCTATGGCATTAGAATGCCAAGAAAATGCTAACAAATTTTTTTAGATTGGTACAGACGATTTTGGCTTAATAAGCCAAACGGAGGGCATTTTGGTCATTTCGTCTTCAGAGATGATTTTTGGCCGACTTGTCCAGTTAAGTAAATAATTATTATGACATAAAATATGAATAAATATTGCTACAAATTAAATTGAAATTGAGTAGTAAAGAAAAGAAAAAGAAAAAGAAATAAATTAGATTTATGACATAGGATGACATCATTAAAAAGCTTCCCACTAATTAGAAATTGACAAACCAATTAACATGAGATAAATACAAATAAAATGAAGTAAAAACAAAAACAAATATGCTACCACCTTCTTCTTTTTCAGCCGGCTCCCTTCCGTTCTCTCCTCTCACCATTGTTGATCAACATTTCTCACTAAAATTCCTTGATAAACCACCATAAGATTTTAATCTTGCTTCACAAAACCTCTTCCTCACACCTTAAACAACATCTAGCCAGCAAAGAGAAGAAGGAAAAAGGAAGATTTGGAAACTTGGAAGAGAGATCAATTGAGGTTAGTGTCCAATTCCTTGACTCTTTCCTTTAAATTCTTGTTAGAATGAAAATTTGAGCTAGGATATGTGTAACTTCTTTAAAAATAAACATGTTATAGTGTCACCCTATTTTCGGCAGCCATGGACTTGTTATGGTGTTAATGATTTCTTTGGATTAATTGAGTGAATAGGCTGCCCTTGATATGATTGTATCACTCAAAACATTAGTTTATGAGTTTAGTGCAAGAAAATTAAACTTTGGAATTCTAGGGCCAGGGGTTGAAACTCAAATATGGGAATAGATGCAATTGAACACAAAATCATGTTGTAATGGTCATGTAGTGACCATTTGGTGTAGTTTGAATTGGAAATGGAGTGATTGGTGACATTAACTAATGTAGAGAATTAGACTGCCTTAAGTGTGCATTTTGGACCCTTTGAGTCCAGTGTGCTCTTGGGGATATAACTCAAGCTAGGTAACTCCAATTGGTGTAATACCAATTTGAGGTCAGACTAGACACAAAATGCAACAACTTTGATGAAGGAACCTGTCCCAGAAAACCAACTTAAGTGGCTCTAAAAATTTACCTAATCCGGGTGACCAATATGCAGTCCCTGGAAAATGACTAAATAAATAGTGTTCATTCATTTGGACATAACTCAGTGTAGAAAGGTCCAATTGACCTGAAGTTTTACCAGTAGAAAGCTGAGACATAGACCTACAACTTTCATGAAGAAAACAAACCCAAATTTTGACCACAACATGTCCAAAAATGACCTGCAGTCAGTGTACAAAAACTACAGAATTGATTCTGCCCAGAATTTCTGGAAAAATTGGAATCCGGCCAATTATGGTATTTAAGCCATAACTTGAGCTACAAAATCCAAATGGAGTGATTCGAAAAAAGAAATATAACTAGACACAATAAGGAATAACTTTGTTGAAGAACATTTGTCCAAATTCTCACTGTACAAATGACCAATGGAACAGTAAACTTAGTGCTTGAAATCTAAAAATTGTAAATAACCAACACTAAGCTTTGCAATGGTAAATGCTAACAATTTTAGAATGCAAAATGTGGTATGTTGGTGATATTAGAACCAATATACTTATTATCTATGAAAAATTCAATATTTTAGTTGACTAATGAAATGAATAGTAATACTTAAAACTTCAATTGCAAAGAACTGCATAATTAAAAGTGTAATATGCCCTAGTAGACCTATTGTGATTGGTTTGGATAGGTTGGTATGCCAATAGGGTTCTGATAGCAGTACTGCGCATGGCTTCGTGCCATTCTGTGATATCATAGCCTATGGCTATATCGATTATGATGTTATACTTGGCTTTATGCCTTATTGCTTTCATGGCTTATTAGCCATTCTGTCTGTACACCGGGAGACACATTGTGACCGATGGTGTGACAGCCTGAGGTACCTGGTACTTAGTGCTAGTTTACCCGTTTATCCAGTTCAGTAAATTTGTATAGGTTACTTGGGCATGAAAAAGTATAAATGTAATTGAATTGATTATTAAAGGAAGTAAGGAAATTAAATATCAAGATAAAGAACAAGAATGATTATAACAATAAAAAGAGGCTCAAAATCATTAAGAAAACGATTAATAAAATGCTAGAAAGAGTTAATATCATAAAATGCAATTAGTCTTCAACTAAACAGTAAGTTAGTAATTATTTATTTCTTATAGGCACAATAACTAGGAAATTTTTACTTTTATTTGTACATTATATTTTCTTTTATTATTGGCACCATTAAGCTTTATGCTTAAAGCGTCGCTTTTGCAATGCGTAGGTACTGAAGATTTGGCCAGCGAGCCCTGCAGACCGCAAACTGGGTGAGACTTGTATACAGATCTACATAGTGTCCATGTCACCTCACAGACTACAGTGCATTGGTAGGACACTAGGTCCCATTTTGGTATTTTGCACTGTTTGTACTTTGTAATTAAACTTTTATTTTCTCATGTATAAATTGAAACTCATGTAATATATTTTAGTATTAATGCAAATATTTGTAATTTGTGTTTATAAATGAAAATTTAGTATTTATTGATGATTTGAACATGATTATCATGAGAAATGAATGAATGTCAAATAGAAGAAGTTGTGAGAAATGATTGAGAATATTGAGATTATGTTAATACAAATGGAGTTTGAGAATGATTGGAAATGTATTGGAAGTATTTTTCACAGGTTCTGAAGAACTGTTTTATCCATTTTTAGCCGGTACTCTGCCGAATTTTCTATAAAATTTTCAGAACCTCAAATGAATTTATAATTTCAATAAATGACTTAAATGAGTTAAATTTCACAAATTGCACTTCATATCCATAAAGAAATAAATTAAGGAAGGATAAAAATAATTGAGATAAAATATGGTGTTTCGGTATAATGTGTGGCATATCTTGCTCGGCTACACTGTAGATAGGTAAGGGATGTCACACAAATCCTGAGGGAAAGGAATCATGTATTGTATGGAAATATTAGCACTTAGGAGACTAAGCTAACCTTATTGACAGAGGCTATGGCTGTATAAGAAAAGCGAGCCTAAAACCTTGAGGGCAAGCTTTAATAGTTGAAGGAAAAGTTTGCTACCCTTGAGGGTGATTTTGTTGCTACTCAAGAAAGGTACTCAACCGTGTAGGCTGAATTGAATAAGAAAAAGGCCGTGCAAGTCGAGCTAAACAAAAAGGTAGAGGAGCTTGAGAAAGACCTTGCCACTATTGATGATTAGATAGCCAAGATATATGTCAAGGCCTAAAATGACATCATTATTGAGCTTCAAAAGCATTAACCAGGGGACAACTACTCCTGAGTAGAGGATCTTCATGTTGGCAAGGGTAAGGCTGTAGGAAAAGATGTCAATGCACCTGAGTAGGGGGTGCAGATGTTGTGTAGGCCCCTCTACTTGATAATCTTTGTATCTCCTTTTCTCATCAATGAATTGTGTTTTTCTTTTTTTACTTTTCTAAAAGTTGCAAAGTACAGTAGTTTGGAATAAATAATTGAATACAGAATTAAAATGTTAGTAATAATCACTCGGACCCGTTGACTAAGTAAAGATAGAATGATAACGATTAATCTGTAACAACCCCCGATCTGGCAGCATGATAGCTGAACTGAGAGCATTACTTGTAATTCACACAACTTGTAATAAGGACTATATTTAAAGTGCACATGAACAATCCACATTTACTAAGCAAAATTTTTTTCACAAGTGGTTTAAGCAAAATACAATATTTATAACCAAGTCATTTACTTAGATACAACTTTATCATTAAAAAGTACTTATACAAATTATTCAAAAGTTATTTACAAAGTAAAGAAAAACTAACCCTAATTAAACCCTTGACAAAAATACGACTCCTCTGATGCAGGCTTTAATGATCTACTCTCTGTGGACCCTCGACTTCAGTAATTGCATGAGGTAAAAACCCACTGAGCTAAGTATATAGCTTAGTAGTTCATGTCTAGCTTTAGACGGCTAATTAATAGTCGTCTATAACTATACATACTATAAACATTTATTCAAGTAATTAAAATAATTTCAAGCAAGTAACAATTCATAACCACTTTGCAAAAATGAGTAAAGCATTCCACTATAACTATTAAATCGAAATTAATTGATCTTGCTCATGAAATATGCATATAGAAACATGTTATCCATTAATAGAAATATTATTAAAATTTCAAACAATTAAAAAACTTATCTAACGTGGATGCTTGTCATTCTATTATTTTCACATTTCCATTTAATAGCCTAATTTCCTACCTAGTATAACTTTCCTTATTCCGAATATTAGGGTTTTAATGTGACACCTTATTTCAGATGTCGCCTCACATTTTTTTTTAACTACTGCAACATCTTCTTTCATATGTCATCTTATGTGTCCTTTTTACCACTATAACACCTTCTTTCAAGTATCGTCTTACGTGCCCCGTTTAGAACTAGAACATACATTGTGACACTGTCTTTCAAATGTCGTCTTTAAATTATCATAGATATAAATTTAATTCGGTTTGCAAATCTGCTAACTTACTTCCCTATTTGGCATGCCAAACTATCCGATTTCTATTTTCAAGCTAGGTGAAATTTTGGGCCTTAACAATCTTATAACATGATCATATATATTTATAAAATGATCATATATACTTCTAACATTCCTATATTAAGAAAATAATTGGCATTCATTATCATAACATTAGTTTGTTTTTTTTTTTTTTTTTTTTTTTTTTTTTTTTTATCATCATATAATCAGTTGGATATTCTAAACAAGAACATAATTATATAACTTAGCATTTCATTTGGTAAGATGGTAACACACCATTCTATAGCATTTATAATAAATTAAATTACTTTCCAACAAGGAAGATTTCCTAACTCACATTGTGATCATAATTAGACCTAGAAAAAGACATTTTCAAGTTTAATTTCTTTCATAAAACATGTTAATTTATCTCTTGACTTTCATTAGGAATCAATTTGATTCAATTTAGACATGTAAGAACTCATTTACAGCTCTTTTTTTGCAAACTATTTAAAAGGCAACTTACCATTTCAGGAAAACATACATTTGGTACCCTGTTTTCAATCAATTCTTTGAGTACTCTAGAGACAAAATTACCTTTTACAGTCTTCATACAAATTATAGCTTAAGGTCTTATCCTTCATTTAAATCAAGAATCATCTCATTCCAAGGTCTAGATATTAAGTTATGCTCCAATTTCTACATACTATCCAATTTTTAGATAACTAATTTCAGCTATAAGCAAGATTCATAGTCCATGTTTATAGGCCATTTTGACCATTTTATAGGCAGTTTCACACCAAGTAGATAAATTATTTTAAGTTATCTTCCTACATATTTTAAGTTTTCAACAATTTAAGAATCACCTAATTGGAGGCCTATATTATGAGTTATAGATAATTTACCAACTACTGTTCCCGGATGCAATTTCCTGAAAATTTTAGGTTTTTAGATTACCAATTCAAGTTTGCACTCAACAATCAGGTACTTTACACTCAGAAATTGCATAGGGTCTCTAAAGCAAGATTTTAGGCTGTGTTTTAAGATTTCAATGCATCTTGTAGCACCTCAATTAAAGGTGTACGGAGAGAGATATGCCCTATTTACTACACAAAGGTCATAGGGCTAAATTTGCTAAAATTCCTGAAATTCTAGATTTTCAATACCAATTTAAACTAAAATTAAGTCAAAATAAAAAAATTGTAGGTCTATATCTTAAGAAAATTTTGGTTTAAATTGCATCTCATATAACACCCCGAACCTCCGAGTTATAAATATTACCATTTTTGGTCCGTGACTAGTACTATTCAAAGACACCTTAAGGACCAAAAATAAAATGAAAATTTATTAAGATAGACACAATAAAAATTCAAATAACCCAAAAATATAAAGACTCACCGGGTATATTGAAAAAGAGGGATTATGACTCGATAAGGGGGCATTTTGGTCAATTCACCTCAAGAGTTGACTTTTGACCAAAATGTTGATTAATTTAAGTGAAATTAATGAATTGGATTATGGAATAATTTTTTTTTTAGGAAAAGAATTCAAGTATAAAGTGAAAGGAAAATAAAAGAAATAAAAATCTAAAATTTTAGGTCCATTTGGACCCAATTAAAATTTTAGGATCAATGGGCTTTGGGCAACTCAATAAAAATTAAATAAATAAATAAATAATTGGGATAAATATAAAGAAAGTCATCTTCCTCCCTCTTTCATTTAGTTGCCCCCCACACACCTCTTCTACCTCTCTTTTCTTTCTTCTCTCTTCATTCTTCCACTTACAACCTCTCTCAACCATTGATTTTCTCCTCTTTTTCTCCATGAGTTTTCTATCTAATTGGTAGAAAACATCAAATTTATCTTTCATTGAGAGATTAGAAGCTAAGAGAACAAAAGAGTTAGAAGAAATTGAAGATTAGAAGTGGTCACTTGAGGTAAGTTTCTTTTCATGTTACATTAGTTGTATAAGCTTTGAATGAAGTTAATTTATGATGAAATTTCATGAGAAATTGAAAGGAAATATGCATGGAACCTAAACTAGGGTTTTGGCTAATTTGGGAAAAAAATAGGGTTTTGATGTATTTTAATTAAATTGATGATAAATCTAAGTTAAATTGAAGTAGTATGCATGATTGGGAGTAGTATGATTTTATGGGATTGCATAAATTGAATTATGGAAGATTAGGGTTCATGGAGAAATTGGGTTTTGGTGCTAGAGAGTGAAATTAGAGTGTGTAGTATTAAATTATGGTCATTTGAGGTTTATTTAGTTTGAATTGACATTGGGTTGATGAATGGAGGTAATGAAATGGTAGGATTAGGGAAAATTGCAAACTTTGGTGTTTGAAAATTGTAGGTTTTGTGCTAGGAAGTGCCATTGATGTGTTAATGCTAAATTATAGTCATTTTGGGTGAATTAAATGTGAATTGAGATTGGTTAGTGGAAGTAATTGAAGAAATGAAAATTTTAACTTAGGGCAGAATTTTGCACACTAAATTCAGTGTGTTTGGAAGCCCATAACTTGAGCTACACAACTCCAATTAGTGTGAAATCAATTGGAAACGAAACTTAATACATAGGGCTAGAATTTTTGTGAAGATACCCTGCCTTGAAAATGACCTTAAGCTATCCGAAATGAGCCTTGAACTTAGAGACAAAATTTTGGAACCTGCAGAATTTGACCACATAAATAGTAAATTTTGCATGGCCATAACTCTTTCTAGAAAACTCCGATTTAGGCGATTCTTGAACCAATGGAAACCTGAGACAAAGTAGAATATTTCATATGAAGAACTTGAGGCCAAATTATGGACTTAACCTAATCAAATTGCTGAGCAAATTTGAATCACTGAATCTGCAGAATTGTAGATTTACCATATGAATAGTAAACTTTGCGTGGCCATAACTCTCTCTAGAAAACTCCGATTGAGGCAATTCTTGAACCGATGGAAACCTAAGACATAGTAGAACGTTTCATATGAAGAACATTAGACCAAATTATGGACTTAACTAGACCAAATTGCTGAACAAATTTGGATCAATAAATCTGCTAGAACTAAATATGCAGCATGGATAGTGACATAAACAGTAATCATGTTTTAGGCATAACTAGAGCTACACAGCTCCGAATTAGGCGATTCAAAAAGAAAAATAAAGTTAAGACCTAGATGAATAATTTTCATGAAGAACACCTCACCAAATTATGATCGAAACTATGTAAAAATTGGGTTTAAAGATTGGGGCACCAAGTTGTCCAAAACCAAAATTTTCTAAAATTTGTAAAGCTAACTTGGGATGCATTAGACATGCATGTAATGAGTTTTTGGCAGCAATTGAGATTGGTATTGAGGTATTTTATTTGTGTATTTTCAGTAGAAAAAGAAGTTGAAACGGACAAGGAATAGTGAGTAAAGAGAAAGGAGAGCATTGAAGGTTTGTGCATAACTAACCTTTTCTTCATTTTTAAACTTGTAAATTGCTTAGAATGTGTTAAATTGAATGAGTTTGCTTTGAACAAGTTTACTTTGACTGAAATATGGTTTTTCTCTTGCATTTAAGAAATTTGGGTATTGCCACCTTTATATGGATATTATGATGAATTTAAATGTGTTTATTGGTTTATAAATGTGATTGTTGAGTGGGAAAATTTTAGAAACTGTTGTGAAACCATAATTAGCATGACAGTCCCTTTCGGAACTCCCCAGTAGTAACGGCTACTTGGGGTTCATAATTGATATTGATTATATCTCCCATTAATAATGGTTAGTGGGGTAAGACTACATGAGTGCTCATTAGCTAGCTAGCCCTTCTCTCATTAATAACGGTTATTGAGGTTGAGATTGCTTTGTCATGGTGTACAACACGGTACTGATCATGAAATTTTATGTCATGGCCTGAACTATGTATTGATGTTGGCAATACTAATGCTTTGTGAATTGTGATTTATGAAGTGTGATTTCTCATTTGAAATGTTATTTAATAAATGGCTCTTATGGACTTAGAACTATTGTGAAGTTTTCATGCTTAAGAAAAATGTGATTTATTATGCTTTGACAAATTGTGTTTTACTTTAAATTTTAAAGTTATTAGTTGTGCACCACTGAGTGATATACTCAGCGATAGCTTCTTTATGCTGTCGCAGGTAAGGGAAAGGAGAAGGCTGCTGAGTGAGAGACTTGGAAGCAGCATTTTGGTATTGATTGTGGGTATTTACGTTAGGTATACCCTTGTGATTCCTTTGGATGTATTTTGTACCTATATGTATGGATGCACGGACGTTGAGCAGTTTGTATTAAAAAGTACTGCATTACTAAAGTATTTTGCATTTGTAACTATTTGTATTTTATTTTGAGACTTATGAAAATGTAACTTTTATAATATTTAGTCTATCATTATTTCTAATGAATGTTTACATGGAATTTTAACTATTCTCATGCAGTTTTTTGCAAAAGAATTGATAAGATAAAAAGTTATGATTTGTTTTAAAATCCTTTGTAACATAACTAATGGGTTATCGGTAGGTGAAGTTTGATAATTCATTAGGTATGCTACGGGAACATGTCATGCCTTACCAGGGATAAGGTGTGACATCTCAATTGGAGCTGTATAACTCAACTTATAGGCAAATTAGTACAGGCTGCTCATTGGATTCACTAATCCTAGCAGTTCACAATTCAATGATTGATAATGTAGAAATTTTGCCAACAAGCTTAGACAAACACTTACCTCAATTTGGTTTTAGCAATTTACTCCCAATTGCAGCAACTTTTCATCAAAAATTTCAAGTCCAATTCAATACATGGTCTTGGCTATTTACACCAATAATTCTACCTCACTCTTGATTTGCATTCAGCTCACTCCCCCACCAACTCCTACACAAAATTTCCCCAAATTACCAACATGCATTACACTCCATGTCCCATTTAACCAAATTCCAGCCAATTATCTTCACTTCTATGCAATTCCTAAGGTGAATTCCCCACACCAAATTTTAAGAAAACAGAACACCAATTCTCATCCTTGCAGCTGTAAGCCTCCCTTCACCCTAAGCTCATTTTCCTTCATCATTTTCACCTAAATTTTAGTCATTTCTTAACTCAAGTTCAATATATACAAGACATAAGAAGATAGTAGTATTCTTACTTTGAATTTGGAGCTCAACCCTAGCTATTTTCTTCATGAAAATCTTGCTCTTTCCACTTGAATTTCAACTCACTAATCTTGGATTTTTCCTTCACTTTCACTTGGATTTCATGGCTTGTTCATCAATTTTTTCAACTCCACCATAAAACAGCATCTTGGATTCATGAAATGGAGTTTGCATGCAGGAAAATGGAGAAAAAGAAGAGAAGGAGAGAGTTCGGCTGGAGCATGAAGAAAGAAAACCACAATTTTGGTTAATTTAAGTACTCTTATACTTTTTATCCCATTTTGCCATGTGTCTAATTCCTTTGCCATTTGTCCTCATTTCCACTTATTTTAATTAGTGATTAATTAACATAATTGATCACACTTAATGATCTTAATTAAACTTAATTGTATGCTAAGTTATTAAAATTTCAATTTTGCACCTAAACTTTATTAACTTTGCAACAAAGTCCATAGGTGTCTTTTATAAACTTTTAATTTAACCCCTTATTTAATCTAATTTACATACCATATTCAATATTTGATATTCTTACTAAAAAATACTAAGTACGGTCTGTAAATTTGGGGCATTACATAATCAATCTTAACAAAACAATTCTTAAATAATAAATGCTTAGACCCATAGGCTGGGTAAGATGATTTCCATAAGCAATATATCACATATCTAAGTATAAGCATTAGTATTTGTTCAGTAGGCCTATATAAAGAAACAATTGACAAATCACTAAGAACCTCAAGTAATTTTGTTTAGTACCCAAATCACGAGCAGACCTGGATATTCATACAAACCATGTCATCCTAAGCCATAAGAGTTCATTTGAAAACTGAACAATAAAATACTAACTATGCATTTACTCATGATCAAGATGTAATGTGGAGAAGATTGCCTAGAATTTTGACTAAACAAATACATTAATAAGAAAGGAAATTCTCTCTGGACAAACCATTCATAAAAGTGCTGCTCGAATATTTATCGTGAACTTCTTTGATGTGATCAAGTGAATGATTTAGAGTTTAGACGAATCATTATCATCATGTTTTTTAATAACCTTACCAATGGGAGAGTAGCCCTCAAGTTTAGGTTGCTTTGTGGTTCATTGATAGACATGAGCTAAAGGCTCTTAGTTTATTATAAGCCTGGCAAATTATTGTAATGGATGGGCTAAACACCCTTAGATTATTTTAGCCTGGTGGACTATCATCGTGGATGGGCTATCATCATTAATAGGCTAGGCAACCTTACATTATTTTTTGGCAAACTATCGCCATTGATGGGCTAAGCACCTTTAGATTAGAATAATCAGAGATTCTAAAAAATTCTTCTTTATTAATATTACTTGCAAAGATTATAAATATTCCATGCTCGGGGTAAGACTCTGCCATTTGTCTTGATTAGTTTGTAAGACCCTAGGCAGTTAATCTTAAAAATGACAAAAGGTCTAACCCAACTATATCCTAACTTCCCAGCTTTGGATACGCTACTTGTGATGTTGTCTCTCTTAAGAACTAAGTCTCTGACCATGAATGCTCAGTCTTTGACTTTTACATTGTAAATGTTGATCATCTTCAGTTTGTACTATGCCATTCGAACAAAAGCTATCTCCCTCAACTCTTCTACCATATTGAGATTGAACTGTAGGTCTTCCTCTTGTGAAACTTCCTCGAGGTGCTCTATTCAGGTTGTTAGGATGTTACTGCTTCTAACCCATATGCAAGCAAAAAATGGAGTTTCTCTTGTGGCTAACCTACGTGTAGTTAGATAAGCCTACAGGATTCTTGGCAAATGGTCGAGCAATCTCCTTTAGCTCTACCTAGCTACCTCTTCAATCCTTAAAGTATTGTCCAATTTGTGACTTCAGCCATTCCATTTATTTGTGAGTGACAGGTTAAGGCCAAGTAAAGATCAATCCCCCACTCGGTATAAAGCTCTCTGAATTTATTACTGGTAAACTGAATATTATTGTCTATTATGATGACTTTAGGAACTCTAAACCTACAGAAGTATTGTCCAATTTGATTGCTTGATCGACTGTTACATACTATGATGCCTCAGTTTTTGACCACTTGGTGAAGTGATCAATGGCAAATATAGTGTACTTTTGAGAGCCAGATGCCATTAGGAAGGGCCTAAGAAAGTCTATGCCCCATTGTTAGAAAGGCCATGGACTGCCGATGGTTGATAGTTGTTTTGCTAAGAAGCGAGGAATGTTGCTATGCTCTTGGCATTTTCTGCATATTTGAACCAGATCCTTAGCATCTTGAACTGCAGTACGCTAGAAGAACCCTTGTCTACATGCCTTTTTAACAATTGTTCTTGCCACTTCGTGGCTGCTACATAGTCCTACATGGATCTCAAGTAAGACCAATAAACTATCCTTTCTGCTAATGCATTTAAGCCATGGTTGAAGGTAGGATATCTTGTACATCTAGCCATTGAGTATATTATACTTTGCTAATCTCTGTACTATCATCATGGCTTTCAGTTGATTGATCAAAAGCATGCCTAGGTTGAGGTAGCAGAAGATGGGTGTCATCCACATTTCTCCAATGTCAATCGCCAGTGTCTCCTCCTTGCCACAGTCATTGCTACTATCTCTTTAAAAGGGATGGGCTAAGACAGGTGCTATTCACTCACTGTTACTGTCTTTCCTAGGGAGTCTACTTCCTAATTCTCTTCCCTTAGTACTTGGAGAAAGTTTACTTCTCCACTATCAACTAGAATTTACACCAACATACTTTGTGTCTGCTACTCGTATCAACCCAAGTTTAGGTCTTTAACTTAATAATGTCCTTGCATGTGGTTAACAACTGATTGTAAGTCATAGAAAATGTTGACTTTTTGGGCTCTTAACTCTTTGATGATGTATAGGGCCATATGAGTTGTAACATCCTCATTTTCATAATCTGTACGTCCTACTGTTCTGACGGCTAATGCCCACCCCGAAAAGTCGGAATATCTAGAACTATACTTAATTGACAGTGAGGAAGCATAAAATAATGAAATATGCGATAAGAAAAATTAAGGAAAAATAAAAGAGATAAAATGTGACTAAGTTAAACGAGCCGAACCTATAGCGATGGGTGATCGCACCGGGAAGTTACGGTGAGGACCGTTGACTAGCCCTGGACCGCGGGAAACCCTGAGAAATATATTCAAGACATAATTAAAGGTTTGTTGAAGTGTAATTAACATTAGAAATATCAAAGAAAATTAAAGAATTAGTACAAAGAAAAAAAACGAAAAATCAGAAAACTGACAAAAATCGGTATTACCGAAAAATCGGAAATGCAACCCGAAGAAGTGCATTTTGGTCATTTGACACCAAGAGTTGCCTTTTGAACTCAATGTCCATTAAAAATAAGTGATATTAAAAATTTGAAAATGCCATGAAAATAAGATATTTTACACATAATGTGATTAAAGGAATTATGGGGGATTAATTGAAATATTAATAAGTTTAATTATTATAATATTAAACTATACTTAGTGGAGTATATTATATCAATTAACCTAAAGTTAGTGGACCACTGTATAAGTACATATGGGACAGATTTCATCACTTGGAAAACCTCATTTTCTTCATTTCAATTCCATGGCCGAATGTGTTTTTTCCAAGCTTCCTCCATGGCCATTCATGCATGAGCTCAAATCTACCATGATTCAAGCTATATTTCTTCAAACTCCCTTCATTAAAAGTGGTCCTCACACCATGGGCAGTATGTGGGCAGCAAAAAGGAAGAGAAATTCTAAGGATTTGTTAAGCTTAAGTTGAGGTTAGTGCTAGTATTTCATCCCTTGCTTCATTAAACTTTGTTTTAAGGTTATGATGAATTGAATTGACAAGAAATTTGAGAGAAATTAATGATTAATGATGAAGCATGAATTTGGAAACCATGGATTTTAAAGGAGTTTAATTTGTTTTTACATGTAATTAACGGGTAATGAAGTTGATTAGGCTTATTACACTTATTAGTAGTTTGGTGTTATGTGTATGCTTGAAATGGGTACTTTGAAGTAAGGTTGTGAAGTGCATATGGAAGATGGAAGAATATGTACAATTGGGCAGCCTTATGGTTCATGGAAGAGTGCTTGAATTCATGAATTTATTTGATGAATTATGGTACTAAGGGATTAATGTAGGTGTATGTAAATTATTGTGGGAATTTCATGTATTAGTTAGGTGATTTCATGTGTAAATTATGTGAACTTTGACTTTGTAAATTAGGATTTTATTTGGTGTATTGAGGATTTGTGTATACTACTGGAAAGTGATCAAAATAAGATTTATTTGATGACAATAAGAAGTGCTTGTATGTAATTGGATGTTTGGAAGTTGGAGGAATTTTGTTAGAAGTGAAATTGTTTGCGCAATTGAGAATCAGTTGAGGGCAGTGTGCATTTTGAGCCCTAACCTAAATTTTGTGATCCCAATTGGTATGATGCCAATTGGAGGTAAAACTAGACTCAATAAGGACCTACTTTCATTTAGGAACTTGCCTAAATTCTGTCCAGAAAGTGACTCAAAAAGTGACCTAATCCGAAATAGGTAACTTGGCAAATCCAGAATTTGACCATATGAACAGTAGCTAGTATTTTGGCCATAACTCACTCAAAACAGGTCCAAATGACCTGAAATTTATATCATTGGAAAGCTTAGACATAGGGCTACAACTTTGGTGAAGATCACAGAACCCAAAAATGTCATTTACTAAGTCAAATTGCTTACACAAATTGAGGTAACAAAACTGTCCAGAACCATTGCAACCTAGAATTTGACTATATGAATAGTAATCACTAAAATGACCATAACTCACTCAAAACAGGTCCAAATGACCTGAAATTTATACCATGGAAAGCTTAGACATAGAGCTACAGTTCTTATGAAGACACAAAGCCCAAAAATGACCAAAATTGAGTAAAATTGCTTGCGTAAGTTAGGATACGAAAACTGCCAGAACTGAATTTGACCTAAAATTGATCAAATTTTGCAGTAAAAAATACAATCTGTCCAGCATTAGTAAATTGACCATATCTTGGCCTATACAACTCAGAATGATCTAAAATCAGTGCCAAAAGTTCAATAAGACATAGAGATACAACTTTTCTTCTTTGACCAGAAGCTAAAAACTATGAGAAATAGGACATTAAGCTAGACCAATCTAGCACACTAAAACTGAAAATTTGACATTAACATACAATGAAGCTTTGAAGTAATTTGGCAATAAATGCCAACATGTGAGAATTGTAAATTGCACTATACTGGTAGCATATTGAAATGCGATTTGTGTCATGTTGATACTAGAATCAACTTATGCATGATATATGAAAAGTTTAACATTTTCATTGACCAATGAATTGTATAATGACCAGTAAACCCTAAAAATAAATATTTAATCTTTTAATATGCCCTAGTTTGCCTAGTTGACTAGTTTGGATAGGTTGGCATGCCAATAGGATTCTGACAGCTGTTCTGTAAATGGCTTCACACCGTACTGTATTTTCTAGCTTATTATGCCATACTATGATTTTAATAGCCTATAGCTATACAGATTGTGTTATTATACTCGGCTTAATGCCTGGTTGATTATATGGCTTTTTAGCCACACTGTTTGCACACCGGGAGATACTTTGTGATCGATAGTGTGACGGCCAGAGGTACTAGGTACCCAGTGCTAGTATATCAGTTTATCCAGTCTGGTCAGTGTATAGGCTACACGGGCAGTCAATTAAAACATTATTCAATTCAGGCAGTTAAGTTAAGTATACAGAAATTTCAGTACAATTAAATTATGCATTGAATGAATTGAGTAAAAGAGATTAGCAATGGAAACATAACAAAAAATACAATTTGCAGAACTGTAGAGACTTAAAATACAATACAGTTAGAATAATTGATTCCTGGATATCCGAATTATGATTTATTTCTTTCTTTATTTATATATATTATTTATTGTTATATTATTGCACCACTAAGCAGAAATGCTTAGCGCGATGGAATTATTTCCTCATGTAAGTACTTCGACTGGGATTTTGGAGTCCAGATTTGAAGAAGTGTCAGAAGAATTCAAGATTGTCACCTCCTTAGCAATGCATGTAGATAGGGCTCATATTTACACATGTCACGTATTTTGTTCATTCTAAGTATATTGTAAATTATTTGTATATACTGTACTTGACAAACTTATGTAATTAGTTGTCAAATTATGTAAGATGATCAAATGTAAGAATTCTGATATATGAGTTAAGTATCTAATCATGATGATTCTGATTGAGATTGAGTATATATTGAAATTGTTTTTGACAAGTTCAGAAGAACTGTTAGTCCAAATTATTGCCGGCACTCTGCTGGATTGTCATTAAAATTTTTTAATTATCCAAATTAGTCAGATTTTGATAAACAGTAAAAATAGCCTAAACCTCAGATAAAGTTTTTGAACAAGTAAATCAAGAACTATAATGAAATCAGATAAGATTAGGTGCTTCGGCACTCCGTGTGACACGCCTTGCTCGGCTACACTGTAGACGGGTGAGGGGTGTTACATTTAGTGGTATCAGAGCACGGTTTAGGTGTTCCTAGGCACATATAATTAAAAAGAACTAGTGTGCATACATGCATTGCATTCATAAGAGTCGAGGTGACACTAATGTAGATCTGTTTACTTTTGATTATTCAAAGTTAAGATGTGGACTCAAAGTCGCAGAGGGCATTAGAAAAGAAGTAGAAAACCTAGTTCATGAGGTTATAATGTAGTGACTATGTAATGTTCTCGATGTTTGTATTGTATGCCGTATAGATTACAGTACCGATATGGGATTATTGTATAGAGCTACGTGCTTCCTCGTGGTACAATAAACTAAGAATATTTGTAAGTAATCTATGATTTGATATATTTACGCTCGAATAGAGTACTATTACAGGAAATAAATGTGAAAATTTTAGTTGGAAATTTAAAACTTCAGAACTAGCCTATCGAAAGACTACACTTGTAAGGTAGCTAGAGTCAGTGACTCAGTTACATTAATGTGAACTACCTGTACCATAGTAATTGCTATAAGCTTAGAGATATCAGTACGACTTATCATCCTCAGATGGATTGATAGTCAAAATGAGTAATTCAGGTAAATTCTGAAACTCATTGAGTTCCTGTAAACAATGAAATGAAATGATAATAATAACTTGTAATATGTGATAAGCCCTTGAGAATATACTAAGAACTTATGTCATTGAATTCGAGGGGAGATGGGACAGATACCTCCCATTAACAGAATTTGTATACAATAATAAGTGTCAAGCTAGCATACAAACGGCACCCTATGAAACACTGTAAGGGAAAAAGTGCAGAACACTAGTACGTTGAGCTGAGTTGGGTAAAGATATCTAGACATTGATATAGAGCCTTATAATTACTTTCATATTTTTTTCAGAAAAGAATGATTTAGGTATTTGAAAATATATTTAGAAGTTGTAGTGCTACTCCCTCTGGAAGCAAGAATAGATACCTTTCATTAATGTAGTTTGTGTATAGTGATATTTATTAAATAAGTATGATGATATCAAGATATAAGTTTTGTATGAGGTAAATGCAGAATACCTAGACAAAGGGTAATTTAACAGAGTTGGAATTGGTAAAAGAGACTGAAGGACCAGTAAGGATTCCAGTCTAAGAAATCAGAGAATTGATGAATAATAGACTTTCATGAGTAGAAATAATAAAAGGAAAAAGAAAACAATGATGGGAAAATGAATAGAATTATGAGATAACGATAAGCTCAATTGTTTGAATTCGATGAATTTTGAGGACGAAATTCCTTTTTAGAGGGGAAGAGTTGTAACATTCTCATTTTCGTAGTCCGTATGTCTTACTGTTCCGACGGCTAATGCCCACCCCAGAAAGTCGGAATATCTGGAACTACACTTAATTGATAGTGAGGAAGCATAAAATAATGAAATATGTGATGAGAAAAATTAAGGAAAAATAAAAGAGATAAAATGTGACTAAGTTAAATGAGCCAAACCTGTAGCAATGGGTGACCGCACCGAAAAGTTACGGTGAGGACAGTTGACTAGCCCTGGACCGCGGGGAACCCTAAGAAATATTTTCGAGACATAATTAAAGGTTTATTGAAGTGTAATTAACATTAGAAATGTCAAATAAAATTAAAGAATTAGTACAAAGAAAAAAATGAAAAATCAAGAAACCGACAAAAATCGGTATTACCGAAAAATCTGGAATGCAACCCGAAGAAGGGCATTTTGGTCATTTGACACCTAGAGTTGCCTTTTGACCTCAATATCCATTAAAAATAAGTGATATTAAAAATTTGAAAATGCCATGAAAATAAGATATTTTACACATAATGTGATTAAAGGAATTATGGGGGATTAATTGAAATATTAATAAGTTTCATTATTATAAAATTAAACTATACTTAGTGGAGTATATTATATCAATTAACCTAAAGTTAGTGGACCACTATATAAGTACATATGGGACAGATTTCATCACTTGGAAAACCTCATTTTCTTCATTTCAATTCCATGGCCGAATGTGTTTTTTCCAAGCTTCCTCCATGGCCATTCATGCATGAGCTCAAATCTACCATGATTCAAGCCATATTTCTTCAAACTTCCTTAATTAAAAGTGGTCCTCACACCATGGGCAGTTTGTGGGCAGCAAAAAGGAAGAGAAATTCCAAGGATTTGTCAAGCTCAAGTTGGGGTTAGTGCTAGTTTTTCATCCCTTGCTTCATTAAACTTTATTTTAAGGTTGTGATGAATTGAATTGACAAGAAATTTGAGAGAAATTGATGATTAA
Organism: Hevea brasiliensis; assembly: GCF_030052815.1. NCBI lineage: Eukaryota > Viridiplantae > Streptophyta > Magnoliopsida > Malpighiales > Euphorbiaceae > Hevea > Hevea brasiliensis. The sequence continues at coordinate 70,762,738 of NC_079502.1, read as the reverse complement.
TGATGAAGCATGAATTTGGCAACCATGGATTTTAAAGGAGTTTAATTTGTTTTTACATGTAATTAATGGGTAATGAAGTTGATTACGCTTATTACATGTTTTAGTCGTTTGGTGTTATGTGTATGCTTGAAATGGGTACTTTGAAGTAAGGTTGTGAAGTGTATATGGAAGATGGAAGCATATGTACAATTGGGTAGCCTTGTGGTTCATGAAAGAGTGCTTGATTTCATGAATTTATTTGATGAATTATGGTACTAAGGGATTAATGTAGGCATATGTAAATTATTGTGGGAATTTCATGTATTAGTTAGGTGATTTCATGTGTAAATTATGTGAACTTTGACTTTGTGAATTAGGACTATATTTGGTGTATTGAGGATTTATGTATACTGTTAGAAAGGGACCAATATAATATTTATTTGATGACAATTATAAGTGCTTGTATGTAATTGGACGTTTGGAAGTTGGAGGAATTTTGTTAGAAGTGAAATTGTTCGTGCAATTGAGAATGGGTTGAGGGCAGTGTGCATTTTGAGCCCTAACCTAAATTGTAAGATCCCAATTGGTATGAGGCCAATTGGAGATAAAACTAGACTCAATAAGGACCAACTTTCATGTAGGAACCTTGCCTGAATTCTATCCAGAAAATGACTCAAAAAGTGACCTAATCCAGAATAGGTAACTTGGCAAATCCAGAATTTGACCATATGAATAGTAGCCAGTATTTTGGCCATTACTCACTCAAAACAGGTCCAAATGACCTGAAATTTATATCATTGGAAAGCTTAGATATAGAACTACAACTTTGGTGAGGATCATAGAATCCAGAAATGTCATTTACTAAGTTAAATTGCTTGCACAAGTTGAGGTAACAAAACTCTCCAGAATCATTGCAACCTAGAATTTGACCATATGAACAATAGTCACTAAAATGACCATAACTCGCTCAAAACAGGTCCAAATGACCTGAAATTTATACCATGGAAAGCTTAGACATAGATCTACAATTCTTATGGAGACACCAAAGCCCAGAAATGACCAGAACATATCAAATTGCTTGCCCAAGTTAGGGTACTAAAACTGCCAGAACGGAATTTGACCTAAAATTGACCAAATTTTGCAGTAAAAAATGCAATCTGTCCAGTTTTAGTAAATTGACCATATCTTGGTCTATACAACTCAGAATGACCAAAAATCAGTGCCAAAAGTTCAATAAGATATAGAGCTACAATTTTGCTTCTTTGACCAGAAGCTAAAAACCAAGAGAAATAGGACATTAAGCTAGACCAATCTAGCACACTAAAATTGAAAATTTGACATCAACATACAATAAAGCTTTGAAGTAATTTGGCAATAAATGCCAGCTTGTGAGAATTGTAAATTGCACTATACTAGCAGCATATTGAAATGTGAATTGTGACATATTAATACTAGAGTCAACTTATGTATGATGTATGAAAAGGTCAACATTTTCATTGACCAATGAATTGTATAATGACCAGTAAACCCTAAAAATAAATATTTAATCTTTTAATATGTCCTAGTTTGCCTAGTTGACTAGTTTGGATAGGTTGGCATGCCAATAGGATTCTAACAGCTATTCTGTAAATGGCTTCACGCCGTACTGTATTTTCTGGCTTATTATGCCATACTATGATTTTAATAGCCTATAGCTATACAGATTGTGTTATTATACTCGGCTTAATGCCTGAATGATTATATGGCTTTTTAGCCACACTGTTTGCACACCGGGAGATACTTTGTGACCGATAGTGTGACGGCCCGAGGTACTAGGTGCCCAGTGCTAGTATATCCATTTATCCAGTCTACTCAGTGTATAAGCTACACGGGCAGTCAATTAAAACATTATTCAATTCATGCAGTTAAGTTAAGTTAAGTATACGGAAATTTCAGTACAATTAAATTAAGCATTGAATGAAATGAGTAAAAGAGATTAGCAATAGAAACAAAACAAAAATACAATTTGCAGAACTGTAGAGACTTAAAATACAATACAGTTAGAATAATTGATTACAGGATATCCGAATTATGATTTATTTCTTTCTTTATTTGTATATATTATTTATTGTTATATTATTGCACCACCAAGCAGAAATGCTTAGCGTAATGGAATTGTTTCCTCGCGCAGGTACTTCGACTGAGATTTTGGAGTCCAGATCTGCAGAAGTGTCAGAAGAATTCAAGGTTGTCACCTCCTCAGCAATGCATGTAGATAGGGCTCATATTTACACATGTTATGTATTTTGTTCATTCTAAGTATATTGTAAATTATTTGTGTATCCTGTACTTGAAAAATTTATGTAATTAGTTGGCAAATTATGTAAGATAATGAAATGTAAGAATTATGATATATGAGTTAAGTATCTGATCATGATGATTCTGATTGAGATTGAGTATATATTAAAATTGTTTTTGACAAGTTTATAAGAACTGTTAGTCCAAATTACTGCCAACACTCTGCTGGATTGTCATTAAAATTTTTTTAATTTTCCAAATTAGTCAGATTTTGATAAATAGTAAAAATAGCCTAAACCTCAGATAAAGTTTTTGAACAAGTAAATCAAGAACTATAATGAAATCAGATAAGATTAGGTGCTTCAGCACTCCGTGTGACACGCTTTGCTCAGCTACACTGTAGACGAGTGAGGGGTGTTACATGAGTGGCCTCATATTCGACCACATTGTTTATTACTCAGAATGCCAATTTTGCCACGTATTTTAGCTTTTCTTTGTGTTATCTTTTAAGGACTACATCTATGCCCACACCAGTTGAGCTCGATGCTCTATCTGCCCATACATTCCATTGCTCCTTTTTTTTTTTCCTCGGTTTCAAGTATTGGTGTTAGCTCAACCGCGAAGTCTGCAAGCACCTGTGCCTTGAGTGTTGTCCTCGAGACATATCTAATGTCATATGCCCCTAGGATCATTGACCATATTGCCAATCATCCAAATGCCTTTGGTCTATGTAAAATCTTTAACAGTGGATAGTTCTTTTGGACTTCTATTGTGTGGGCTTTGAAGTACGGCTTTAACTTAGTTGTCAAAGATAAAACTGCATAGATGAGCTTTTTCCAAGATTGGGTAGTTAAGCTAGGAGCCCTTTAACACTTGACTTATGTCATACATTAGTCTTTGCTCGCCATCTTTTTCTCTAAGGAGGACTGAGCTTATTATCTTCTTTGTCATTGCAAGATATAAAAATAATACCTCACCAAATTTTAGCAAGTTAAGCAATGGTGGAGATGATAAAAATGTTGAAAGCTACCTGGCATTCCCCACTTGAAATTGTTTTTTTTTTTTCCCTTTCAATGCTCGGAAGAAGGCAGGCATTTTCTGGCAAAATAACTCATGAAACTCCTAAGAATGGTGATTCATCTGTTAAGTCACTAAACATTCTTTACGTTGTTCGATGGTTAAATATCCATGATTACTTGGATATTTTCCTGGTTTGCCTTTATTCCTCGCTAGGATATCATGAAGCCCAAGAACTTGCCAACCTTTACCCTGAAGGTGCACTTGTCCAAGTTAAGCTTCACCCCTATTTTGTCTAGCACATCAAATGCTTCAACTATGCTTCTGGCATGCTCCTCTAGCCTCTTATACTTAATGATCATGTCATCAACATATACTTTTATGATTTTGCACTTTAGATTTCTAAACATTTGATCCACCAGCCTTGGATAAGTTGTCCTGACATTCTTAAGATTCAACGGAATGGCCTTGTTATAGAAAACCCTAGAGCATGTCATCAAAGCAGTCTTCTATTCATCTTCTAGATCCATTCTTATTTGATGGTATTTGAAAATAGCATCCACCAAAGATACTACTACATGTTCGACTATTGCATCCACTAACTTGTCAATGGTTAGAAGTGGGTAGTGATCTTTTAGGCATGCTTTGTTAAAATCTATATAGTCCATGCACATATGCCATTTTGCATTCACCTTTTTTACTAACCCAAGTCAGGTACTTCACTTCTCGGGTGAAACCTATGTCCAATAGTTTCTTAACTTTCTTAGCAATAACCTTCTATCATTCAAGTGTGAAACACCTTTTCTTTTATTAAATTGGCTTGGCTTCTGAGTCCGCACTCAGCCTATAGGTGATTATGGCTAGATATATGCCCTTCATGTCTTTTATTTGCCATGCAAATGTTGCCATTTTTTTTTTAGTGTTTGAATTACTTCTTCCCTATTTGGCTCGTTTAGTGTGATTCTGAGGTAAATTTTCTTTCCTTCTTCCAACTCTACTTTCGTTACTTGATCCGCTAGTTTTGGTGAGATCTGACTCCTTAGTTTCTCCAGTAGCTTAATTGGTAAAGTCACCTCTGTCACTACTTTGGTGGACTTTTGATAGCACTCTTACTCTGACTTCTAACTTCCTCTGACAATGGCTATGCCTCCCTTGGCATTCAGTTTCATGCATAACTATTGCATTTTGATGATGATGCCATTACTACTTAGGAGTAGGCGATTGAGGATAATGTTGTTAGATAATGGGATGCTGACCACCATGAATTTTGTGCAGATCTCGCATTTCAACCCTTTATCACCTATGATCACTGCTAGATATGCGATTTTGAGTACAAGAATTATCTTAGCTATGAGGTCGACCAGTGGGTACCTCACCTTTGCCAAACTGTCCTATTTATAGCTTGAATACTTCTTTGCTAATGAGGTTGACCAAGCTTCCTATGTTGATCAACACTCTTTGTATTGTGTACCTACTCATCTAAACAAACACCACCAAAGGGTCATAATATGGTTGCTTTACCTTATGGTCACTATGACTGAACATGATGATCTCTTGCTCAGCATGTCCTTATCAACTAAGAGGATTGTTTGGTTGTGGCTACTTGCCTCTACTGGGCTCTTATTACCAATCTTCCCAATGCTCAGCCCACTTAAAATGACATTAATTACTCTAATTCGTCCATCATCCTTCTCAATGATGGTGATAACTTTGCTTTTAGAGGTTGATCCCTTCTTTCTAATGGTTTATCATCTCGACTATCCCCTTGCAAACCTTGTGAGTCGATCGTCCCTAATTAACTTATCAATCTCATCTTTGAACTGCCTACTATGGTCCTCATGGAACCTATTGAACTTACTTTTGTCTTGCTTTCCTGAAGTGTATAGGTTAATCCTCTTCAACCATTTTATCTGCTCACCATTCTTTTGGATCCACATGAGGACTTTGAATTTTGCCTCATTCAAAGGCATGTAATTATGGAATCTTTTCGTGCCCTGCTCAGTGTTCTTGTTCGAGCTATAACCTCTTTGATCTGAACTATAGTTCCTCTTGTCCTATCTCCTATCATTGTTCTACCTAGATTCCTTTTCCTCTTGCAAATCCTATTATTCATCATCTAGCCGAATGTACTTCTAATCCCTCCCCATCAGCTGGTAGCAGTTCATCTTTGGGTTCTTAATCAATGAATAGGAGAACTTAATGGTCCTCGTCCCCTTCTTCAAGGCCTTACATGTGGTCTCATGGTTCAAGTTTTCCACTTGTATCGTTTCAGCATTAAATCAAGTAATGTACTCCCTTAAAGGCTTCCCCTCCTATTGCTTTACTTTATGAAGGTTCGAAGATAGCTTTTTTGGCAAGATGCAGGAGATGAACTTTTTCTTGAACTCGATAGTGAGCTGGTGAAAATTCTGGATTGACCAGGGCTTAAGGCACTGGTATCATTTCTGAGTTAGCTTGGTCAGTGTTGTTGGGAACACCCAGCAAAGGTGGTAGTCATTAACGTCCTAGAGCATCATTGTTGTTCAAAAATTTGCACATGCTACTTGGGTCTATTATCCCTATATACTTGTCTAGGATGGGTAGCTTGAACTTTGGTGGGAACTGCTCAATTAGGATTGGCTCGGATAGTGGAGACTAATCCCCAATCCCAAAATTTTCTTCTCCACCTGCTTTTGGTAACTTCAAATAGCTTTCACTAGGCCCCAGTTCACCTTTGGTTGTGGTGACTCATCAAAGAATTCTTCTTATTTGTCCATCCTTGTCTACTCAGTCTTTGTCCTTGTGTTATTAATTGATCAGGTAGCATCTGTCTACTTAGTCTTTGTCTCTGTATTATTAATTGATCAGGTAGCATCAGAACCTGTTCCTCTAAGTTAAGCTGGATTGGCCTCTCTAGAAGGTGTCCTTGGAGGAAGTTCTGATTCAAGGGTAACTGCTCTGAGTGAAGCATTGGTTCTAGGATCAGTCCCTTCAAGAAAGCAATTTGGGCCTCTATTTCCCTAATGTGCTGGTGAACTTGCTCTGGTGTTAGTCTTTATAGTAGGCCCTACTGGTCAGGCCTTACTAGAGGCATTACAATGTTGCACAGCAACACTTGGCTACTGACAGTATTGAGACCAATCTTGTTCTTGGTTATGATAGCTACTAGTGGGTCGGTCCCAATCACTGGAGTCCCAGTTGCCACATTCTTGCTAGCTTTTCTTGGTTCTACAGCTATTGAAAATAGTAAAAAGACACACAAAGATGAAAGTAAATTAGGATTGTAAATCAAACTTATAAGGAGCATAGAAAATGCAAAAAATGAAAGAAATGGTTTCAGATGTGGGATATCAGCTAATAATATGAGGTTTCCCACAAACGACACTACTAATACTGCCGTAAGTGTCTAAAATCTAATCTTTGTGCTATGTAAGCCTATAAAACAAAGCAATGTGAGGTCAATGGCCTTGTTGAGGAAGTAGAAACTTATTGAAGAAGCTTACATTCCTAATAAACTTAAAATAAGATTAAGAAGGTTCGGATTCATCACTTTGCATAATCACAAAAGTTCCAGCTCCTTCATAGAATATTTGAACACTTTGTGAATTGATTCTTACAAGTTGCATGCATTTCCAACCCTATTTCCAAGAATAAAAAAGCAATAATAATTTCCTAGCCATTTGAACTCAAACAAAGCTCCTTTTCATAACAGCAATCAGTTTATCCCTCATCACAATATTACAAGTCATCAACTTAATAGTGACTCTACTATTAAGCATAGGTTTGACAAAGTCACTCAAAGGAGCAATTCAATATCTCAATCACAGATGAAGACAGCTAGCGACACTAATAAAGTAGAGAGTGAAACTCACTTACCTTAATATAGCCATCCTCCTTTATCTTCAGATAGAGAATTGCTTTGCAAGAATAAACCCCTTGACATTTACTGAGGATTTCCTAGAACTATATATATCTAAAGAGAATCCCTTGAGCCTTCCACTGAAAACCTTAAGTGACTCCATCGCAGTACTATCAGCATTCTCAAAGATCCCTCGCAAGCCCTATCCATCCAAGCAAAGCTTCCAAGCTGAAGATGTCTTGTTCATTTCAACCATATCTATGGGCGGCTCTGCATCTTGTTATCTTTTCAGTCCCCAAAGGATAAGGAAGCTTTCCTAGATCCCTTCAATGATTGGTTTTTGCATTGGTTCCCCTTTGTGGTGTCATGGGATGAAAATTTCATTCCCATATGTAACAGCCCGATCCTTCTCCAGTTAGTATTGTCCGCTTTGGCCCATGGGCCTCACGGATTTGTCCCTTGGGAGGTTTCATTCCCAAAAGCGCGCTGACCAGGTGAGGAAGGCTCCCACATATATGGCCCAAATCTTTTCTTCCCATTTCCGGTGTGGGACACGAAGTTTCCACTCCAGTGCGTAGCTGGTTGAACAAGCACGTGCCAATCCCATCCCTGGGTCGTGACAAGCCCACCAGCTTCCACCTGGTGCGTCCTTGCACCACACACCATACTATAGGGCTACACTTTTCATGAAGACCACTTAACCCAGTTTTGCCTTTAACATATTCAAATTGGTAGCACAAGTTGGGTCACTAAAACTGCCAACCCAGAAAATGACCAAATGAACAGTACGTGTTCATTTGGTCATAACTCTCTCTATATTGGTCCAAATAACCTAAAAGTTTACCCATGGAAAGTTTAGACATAGGGCTACACTTTTCATGAAGACCACTTAACCCATTTTTGCCATTAACAAATTCAAATTGGTAGCACAAGTTGGGTCATTGAAACTGCCAACCCAGAAAATGACTAAATGAATAGTACGTGTTCATTTGGTCATAACTCTCTCTATACCAGTCCAAATGACCTAAAATTTCACCCATGGAAAGTTTAGACATAGGGTTACACTTTTCATGAAGACCACTTAACCCAGTTTTGCCTTTAACCAATTCAAATTGGTAGCACAATTTGGGTCACTAAAACTGCCAACCCAGAAATTGTCCAAAAATACTGTCCCTTTGGTATGCTTGACTAGTTTTGGTAAAAATACCATAACTTGGTCTGCAAAGCTGCAAATTGAGTGAAACTAGTGCTAAAAGTTTTATGAGATATAGCACAACAATTTTAATGTTTTGACCAAGCTCTAAAAACCATTGCATCCTAGGGAAAATATTAGCCAAAGTTAGGAAGTGAAATCTGGAAAATGTTAAGTTGAACCCAGAATGCCATTTGATACCTGTGTGTTCATTTGGCCATAACTCCTACTAGGAAATTCCATTTGAGATGTGACAATATGATCTAGAAACATGATACTTAGGGCTACAACATTGATTTAGACACCTTTGCCAAATTCTAAGTGTAAAGACCCTAAAAAGAGGGTCAAACATACTGCCCTGAAGTTGGTTATTGCCCTTATAGTACTGAGAGTCCAGGTTAATACACTGACTATAACTCACTATACCAAGCTTGAAAAATTATGAAATTTTACCTGGGAGTCCCTAAGACATAGAGGAACATATCTTGTGAAGGAACCTAAGTCTAAAAATGACCATAAAATGATCAAATGACTAGTTCAAGTTTATTGACCAGGAATTATAAATTCTGGACAACTTAGAGGCAAAGGGACCAGTTATGGTATTTTAACCATAACTTGAGTTCTATAACTCCAAATTCAGTGATTCAAAAACTGAAATTCAAGTTTAAACATAGAGGAGCAATTGTTATGAAGGAAGTGTGACTAAATAGACATCCTAACCTAGTCAAATTCCTAGATAAAGATAACACATCAACATGAACCTAAAGAAAGGTTCATGGGAAAAATGCTATATATGATAATTAAAATACTCATAAGGAAAATTAAATATTAAAAATGATATGAATATGTAAATTGGGAATAATGTCCTATTAATATGAAATTAATAGTACTAATGAACAGTACTAGAAAATAGTAACAGTGAATAGTGCTAAATTAATTAAAAATGTTTAATTGCCCATAGTATACCTAGACTTATTTATTTAGTTTGGATAAATTGGTATACCAATTAGGGACTACAGATAGCAGTACTGCCTACCGAGAAAATCATGAACTGACAATATATGTCTGGTATGATTGTTCTACAGGCTATATGCCTACTTACGGGCCATTGTGCCTACCTTATTTCTGGCTTTACAAGCCTAACAGCGGGTCTCGTGCCCAACAGCTGGCCTCGTGCCTGACAGATGTATACAGGGTAGACATATGGCTGTCTAACCCGTATACTTTCGTGTATCTAGCTTTTATAATTTGTTATAAGTTTCTTGGGCATTGATAATAATTAATTAATACTGAATATACAATAAGTAAGCAGGAAATATCCCAATAATTTTAATTGTTTCCAAAGTGTAATAAAAAAATGTAAAAGACCCAGAATTTATGATTTGTAAATATTAATTCAATTGTTTAATTATTGTTATTATAAATTATGCACCACTAAGCGTTATGCTTAGCGCGTTGGTTTTCCATCGCGTAGGTACTGAAGATCAGCAGCCGCCACAGTAGTATTCGGACAGAGTTCCGACCAGATCTGCCACCGATCAGCGTCACCTCACCAGTCTTTTGTATTTTGGTAGGGCCCATGTGTAGACTAGGATTTTGGTTCATTATGTCTAGTCATGATGTAATTACTAGTTTATGATGTATTTTATTTTGGACTTGAAATGAAAAATTATAATTTATTATCTATGAATTTCCATATGAATGCAATACATGGCACTTCATTTTGAGATCTCATAAATAGTTGTGAATGATATGATAAAAGAGAATATGATATGGAAATATGTGAGATGACTATGAATATGTTAACACGTGATAGTGGAACCCGCCAGATGCTAATAAAACAGAGGAGGATCTGTCCGGGTCTCCACAGAAATAAGATAAAAAAAAAATTCTACACATAAAAATTACCTATTTTAAATGACATTAAATTTATAATAGACATGACAAGACAAGATAGGGTGCTCCGGCACCGAATGTGGCACTTCTTGCTCGGTTATACAATAGACGGGTAAGGGGCGTCACACCATAAATCATTTTTCCTAGTTTCAATGCCATGGTGTCCCACTCCACCTATAGTCTGTAACACCCCTATTTGTATAGCTAGGTATATTTCACTGTTTCGGTGACCGGAGTCAGTCCGAACAATTAAGGGTATTAGAACCACACTTAAGACAACTAGATAAGCCATAAACACAAATAATTAGTGATTGTCAATTAGTTAAGTATAAATAAGAAAAACAGAACATAAGAAGTTAAACGAGCCGAGAGTCATAATGATGGGTGACCTTCTCGGGAATGACTACGAAGTTGATTTAAACTTAAATTTTGAACCGTAAAATGTGACACCGCGGTCCTTAGGACCATTACGAACATAGTGGAAAAGAGAAAATCACGAAAAAGAATTGTTGAGCCAATCAAATAATTAGGTCAGGAAGCTAGAAGGAATATTGAATTATTTGCAAACCGGATTGAACCGGCGAGGGGCAATTTGGTCAATTGACCTCGAGAGCTGAATCCTGACCTAATTGTCAAATAAAATCAGAGAAAAAAAAATTTTGAAGTCAGAAATTAAATTAAAGAACTAATAGAAAAAAAAGAGAGAAAATGAAAAAGGTGTAGGGAGATGACATCATGCATGACATGATGCATGATGCCATAAAGATTATAATTAATAAATTTAATTAATTTGATTTTTAAGTCTTCCATAAGGATAAAAGTCATAAATAAAAAAAAAAGAAAAAAGAAAAAGTTAAAAAAGTGAAAAAGGTTTATTACATCATGCATGACATCATGCATGATGCAATAAACTTAATAATTAAGAATTTAAAAATTATGGGATAATTATGTATTAATTTAGCTAAAATTTATAAAAGAAAAGAAAAGAAAAAAAAAATTGTCTTTCTCACCCATTTTTGCCGTCTCTTACCTCTCACCCTCTCCCTCTCCCTCTCAAAATCCTCCATTAAAGCTTGTGTGTAAGCTTTTAAAACTCCAAATTTTCCCATAAACTCCCCAAAAATTATGGATTACACCTTGTTCTTGCAACTTGGGAAGGAGAACTAAGGAAAGAAAAGTGAAGAAAGTGAAAGATTTGAAGATTAAAAATTCAAAGAAAGGTTAGTAAGCTAAACTTGAAATTTCTAGTTCAATTAATTAAGTTTATAGTTCAATTAACTTAGAATTATGCTTAAAATGAAAAGAAATTAATTGTTGGAGGATTAAATCAAAATTCATACAGCTAGGGTTTTGATGTGTGTGCATGAATTTGATTGACTTAAAGGCGTATGTGAGCTTGATTGAGTTGAAGAAGCATGTATATAGGCATTGAATTGGTTAAATGCAACAACTTAGTGAGTTAGGGTTTTGGACCTAGGGTTTGGGAGACAAAATTTGGAGAAATGGTGGAATGATGTCTTTGACCTAGTTTGAAGTGAGAAATGATCATTTGTGACCAAATGAAGTGTGTTGGAATTGTTAGAGTTGAGGTTCAATTCGGATTCAATGTGGTTATACTACTGGCAGCATGACCAAGGTCCCTTTGAGGGACCAAAAATAAAAATTTACAAGTCCAATTGGTATAAGACCAATTGGGAATGAAAATAGATGCTAAATGACACAATTTTCATTCAGAAACCATGCCCAAAAAGTGACTAAAACCTAGTGAATAAATTGACTCAATTTGGAAAATCTGAGTCTGTCCCTATACAAACTGACCAAATGAATAGTGTTTGTTCGTTTGGCCATAACTTGAGCTAGACAGGTCAAAATGACCTGAAATTTTACCAGTGGTTAGATGAGATATATACCTAAAATTTTCATGAAGAACACAAACCTAAATTATGCCATTAACCAAGTCGTTTGGCCACCCAAAGTTGATGACCCAAAACTGGCAGAACCAAAAATTGCTCAGAAATCTGGGTTGAGTCTAATCTGGCAGCCATGGTTCAAATGGCTATAACTTGCGCTACAAAACTCCAATTGGAGTAATTCAAAAAGGAGAATAAACTTAAGACAATAGGGAACGTTTCCTATGAAGAAAGTTTTGCCAAATTCTAATAGTAAAGTGACCAATGGAATAGTGCAACTTAGGACACAAAAACTGAAAATTTGCAAATTTGCCTAAAAGACTTAGAATTTGAATAAACAACCAAAACTAACAAATTTAGTGACCAAAATGTGGTATGTGAGTGAATTTGAAGTTTCCATACCTATTAAGCATTAGAAAGTCAACAAATTGACTTGAATAGTACCAAAAATAGTAACTCCAAAATGAAAATTTCCAAAAATGTTAGTTTAAGCATATTTGGGCTAGAATTAAGTATTTATGAATTAATTATTGGATTTATTGTGAAATAAGGTACTGAAACACTATCAATTTTGTGTTTCAGCTGAAAAAAGACCCGAAAGGCTTAGAGGCAATTAAGTCTAGGTTTGTGCATAATAACTTTAAATTATTATTTTTCCACTGAAAACTTGATTTGTTATACATTATAAATGCTTTGGTTCATTATGAATTTCGAGAATGTTGTGTCGCCTATTTTACAATGGAAATTTGAAATGAAAATTAATTATTGATTTGTATGAAATATTTGAACAATATGGTTTTGAATTTAGTTATGGCTTTGAAAATCTTATTTGAAAAAAATAGTGTGTTGCCTACTTTGTAAATGAAAAGTTTAGAATGAAATATGATTTGTGAATTGTATGAAATGTTTGAATAACTTGATTTAAATTGTTTTTATTCACACTTGGCATGGCAATATTAATATGTTCCTCCTCCACTTGTGGGGTGAGTTTGATATTTGATCACTTTCCTCCCTCTCTGGCTTTCCAGTCTGAGGGGCGAGTTTGGATGAGTACTCATTAGCTAGCTAGCCATCTCCCTCATTGATTTCGATTAGTGGGGGTGTTTGCCTTGTCGTGATGTACACACGGCATGTTCGGAAATTTTGTGTCATGGCCTAAGTTGTGTTATTGTTTGGCAACACTATGTTTATTAAATTGTTTAATCAAGTTGTGTTATATTAAGTTTTGAAAATTATGATTTGTTATAAATGTGATTTGAGAAAAAAATTTGTGAAATGCGATTATGAGATTTTTGAATGATGATTTGTTCATAAATGTTTTAAATTTTGCATTTTATTCTTTATTGTGCACCACTGAGTATTTATATACTCAGCGATAGCTTTAACTTGCTGTCGCAGATAGAGAAAAGGACATAGCAGCAGAGCGAAATACTCTGAGAGAGGAGTATAATTGAAGAATTTTTGTACGGGTATTTGTCTATACCCTGATAGTTTAGTTTGATGTAAATATGATAGTATGCATATGTATCTTTGTAATTTGAGCAGTTGTACAAATAAAATTGTAATAATATTATTTTTGAGATTTTGCGTCTGTAAATTAACTTATGATTGTAAATTAATGATTTAAAATGCAATATGCACGAGTTATGAAATGTTTTGAGATATTAATTCTTGATTTGAAATTTGGATTTTAAATTGAAGTGTTGCCATTGTTGTTGATTTGAAGTTTGGTGGTTGCAATTGAAGTTGTGATTGAGAAATATATTAGAAGTGTTTTTATTTTCAGGTTTTGAAGAACTGTTTTCTCAAAATATAGACGGCACTCTGCTGAAATTTTTGTAAAAATTGCGGAGATTTTAAATATCCAAAAATTTGATTTATGTTTGGACTTTAAATAAAGGTTTTTAAAATCTGAAAAAATTTTACCCACAAATTTAAAGCTGAACGAAAATTGTTTTAAAATTCCTTGTAGTATATTTAATGGGTTACCGGTAGGTGAAGTATGGTAATTCATTAGGTGTACTACAGGAACATGTTACATCTTACTAGGAGTAGGGTGTGACATAGTCTCCTAATTTTTTTAATTGGTTAAGCAATTTTTGTGGATCCTTCTTCTCTCTTGATTATTGTGCTTCTAAGAAATCAAAACTTGACTCTGTTAGGTGTTGCACTTATTTCATATAGGCATTTTAGGGTAGTTTTGTATCCATTTTGCCTTTATATTTTAGTATATTTTATGTTTTTAGCTTTATTTTAGCTTATTTGTTAACTTTAGTAACTTTATATTTGATTTTTATAATTTTCCTATTTTTAATAGGTTTTTATAGCAAATTGAAGGTCAATGAGTTCATTAGGAAGTGATTTGAAGAAATTTGGAGCCCCTTAAGCATGGAGGAAAGTTAAAGAAATCAAGCTTTGAAAGATTAAGTTAGCTGAAATTCGCTTGAGACTTTACTTATAATGTTGCTCAGGGTATTGCTTAACCTTAAGCTTGGGTAAGCCGCAAGTCAAGCACAGCTTAAATCTAACACATTCAAGCTTTCATCCACAAACCTATCTAGATTTGCTTAGGGTCCTGCTTGAGATCCTGCTTAGGGTAAGCGACAGTGCTTAAAGTGCAACTCAGGTCAAGCTGGAAGTCAAACATGAGCAGAAAAACTCATTCCAAACCTGCTGAGATTTGTTGAGGGTCTGTTTAACCTTAAGCAGACAGCATGCAGAGGCCAAAAATTGCTAAAGAAGCTGCTTAGGGTAAGCAGTACCCTAAGCAGACTGCCCAAAACGTGAATATCTCTGCTGACCTAGATATTTTTACACCTCATTTCCTATCCACTCCTTGGCTCTTATCTATTTTTAAGGCAACTTTTGGGACCATATAAAAGCATCATTTTCTAGTTTTTGCCACAAGAAGTAACATGACGAAAAAAAGGAAAGAAAAATTATAGAGATAGAAGGGAAAAGGGTGCCATCAATTCTGTAGAAGAGGAACTGCTGCTGCCATTTCTGGAAGCTCCAAGGCTCAGAGTTTTTGGTTCCTATACGTGGGTTTTTCTATTTTTAGTCCCCTTATCATGTTTTTGTTTACTTTTCCATCAATCTCTCTTGTAAATACCAATATGAGTGAGTAAACTCTTTGGATTTCAGAGTTGGGAAACATGTTTTAGATTAATTTATGGATTTGGACTAGTTATTTCCATATTTTATATAAATATGAGTTTTGATTCTTTCCTTGTGTAACACCCTCATTTTCGTAGTTCGTACGTCCTACTGTTCCGACGGCTAATGTTTGCCCCAAAAAGTCGGAATGTCTAGAACTACACTCCAGTGATAGTAAACAAGCATAAAATAATGAAATATGTGATGAGAAAAATTAAGGAAAAATAAAAGAGAGAAAATGAAACTAAGTTAAATGAGCCGACACCACAGCGATGGGTGACCGCATCGGGAAGGCTGTTGCTGACCCCAGGATCATGGAGAACCCTTAGAATTAAATTTTGGAACATAAGTAGAGGTTTATTGAAATGTAATTGACACTAGAAATATTAAAGAAAAAATAATAAATTAGTACAAAAAAAAAAGAAATCAAGAAATAGACAAAAATCGGTGTTATCGAAAAATTGGGAATATAATCCGAAGTGGGGCATTTTGGTCATTTAACACCTAGAGTTGACTTTTGACCTCAATTTCCATTAAAAATAAGTGGTATTACACTTTGAAAATGTCATAAAAAATAAAAATGTGGCACATTATTTAAATAGTGAAAGAAATGAGGCAAATGCGCAAATTATGGAACTTTAACTAATTAAATCATTAATTTATGGTTAGTGCTCCACTAAGTGGGATTAGTGGACATATAAAACCAAGTGGACAACAAGCAAATTCACTTTCTTCCTCATTTTTTTCACTTTGCCGAATTGCTTTCTCAAGTTCTTCCATGGCCAAATGTTCTTCCAAGCTTCCTCTATGGCCATTCATGCATAAGCTCAAATCTACCATGATTCAAGCCATATTTCTTCAAACTCCCTTCATTAAAAGTGGTCTTCACACCATGGGCAATATGTGGGCAGAAAAAAAGAGAGGAAATTCCATGGATTTGTGAAGCTCAAGTTGAGGTTAGTGCTTAATCTTTCCATTTACCTTCACTAATCCTTGTGTTGAGCTTTGGGTAAGTTGAATTGCTAAGAAAAATTGAGGAAATGATAAGTATTGGTGAACCTTAGTTTTGGAAGCCATGAAAATGCATGGTTAGTGACTTATTCTTATATGTATTTGATGGGAATTAAGGTTGATTAACTCAAATAGAAGTGGTAGTAGGTTAATGTCCAAGTATGTGCATGTTAGTGCTTGAATTAAGGGTTTGAAATGGGGCCTTGATGCTTTGGCAAACTACCATGTTTGGCAGCCTATAATATCATGAATTTGTGTGTGTGAATATGAAGTTTATTAATGAAATATGGTGGTGTTGAATTGTGGGCAGTTTGTAGTATTGCCACGGAAGTGTATGTGTAAAATAAGTGTTGATGTACATTGAATTTGGATGGATGTGAATGTTGGACTTTAATGGTGAATTGTGTGCATTAAGCACTTGAGTGTTCTGTCCAATATGCTTTTTGGAATTGTGTTTAGTATTTGTAGAAGTGCTATGAATAAATAATGAAGTCATGAGGAGGAGGAGGAATGTTAAATTGGAAGTGTAATTGTCTTGTGCAGGTTATGTATGTTGGCAGTACCTAAATTAGGTCATAAGTGCAAAACTGTGAACCCAATTGGTATGAGGCCAATGAGGGGTGAAACTAGACACCAAATGGGCCAACTTTCATGCAGAAATGTTGCCAAATTCTGCCTAGAAACTGACCTTAAAAATGACCAAATCTGGATTAGTGACTTGAAAGCCTGAAAATTGACCATTTGGGCAGCAGTTAGTGTTTTGGCCATAACTCACTCAAAACAGGTCCAATTGACCTGAAATATTTACCATGGATAGCTTAGAAATAGATATACAATTCTTATGAAGACACCAAAACCCAGAAATTATCAGAACCAAGTCAAATAGCTTGCATAAATTCGGGTACCAAAACTGCCAGAACTAAAAGTGACCTAAAATTGACTAAATTTTGCACTAAAGGTGCAATCTATTTAGCTTTAGTAAATTGACCATATCTTGGTCTATACAACTCAGAATGACCTGAAATTTTGCCCTGAGTGCAATAAGACATAGACCTACAAGTTTGTAAGCCGGACCAGAAACCGAAAACCGAGGAAAATAGGTCATCCGGCTAGGTCAAAATAGCATACCGAAATTCAGTAAATTGCAATAATATGCAATACACTTGAAAATGAATTTGGTAACATATATCAATACTAAAGGACTATAAAATGTGACATATTGTTAACATTAAACCTAATTCATCTAGAGTGCATCAAAGGTCAACATTAGAGGTTGACTAATGAAATGAATTGAAGGGAATAGTACTAAGAAAATTTAGATATTGGATTTTATTATTAGAAGCAATTTAACTGAGTATTGAAACACTTTAAATTGTGTGTTTCAGTTGAAAAGGATATTGAAAAGCATAAGCAAAAGGCCTAGAGGCGACTCAAACT
Organism: Hevea brasiliensis; assembly: GCF_030052815.1. Classification (NCBI taxonomy): domain Eukaryota; kingdom Viridiplantae; phylum Streptophyta; class Magnoliopsida; order Malpighiales; family Euphorbiaceae; genus Hevea; species Hevea brasiliensis. Next base: position 70,745,025 of record NC_079502.1, on the reverse strand, counting down.
AGGTCTGTGCACAATATTTTTTATCTTCACTGCTTTTACTAGAAACTTTATTTAGAGAAATGAGTTATGAATAATTTTTTATTGTTTTGGTTTTGGGAATTTTATTTGAGAATTATTCTGTTGCCTACTTTGCAAATGGAAATTTTGAGATAAATTGTGTTTAGTGGTATCGGAGAAAAGTAGGGACGGTGATACGTAACGCCTACGATTCCTAGGAACTCTCATGCGTTAACCCAGGAGCTTGCAGGGATGGCGATACGTAACGCCTGTAAGTGCTCTGATGGGTACACCATATTCCTCCTCCATTTATGGGGTGAGTATGACTATATTCCTCCCTCTTTGACTTATCAGTCTGAGGTGAGTATGGATGAGTTCTCATTAGCTAGCTAGCCACCTCCCTCATTGATTTCGATTACTGGGGTGAGTTTGCCTTGTCGTGGTGTACAACACGGCTTGTTCAGAAAAGTTTGTGTCATGACCTAAGTTATGTTATTGATTGGCTACACTGTGTTATTAAATTGTTTGATCAAATTTGTGTTATATGAGCCATATTGGAGTTTGGGACTAAAACAAATATATTGGAAGTGTTTTCTATAGGTTTTTGAAGAACTGTTTTGCTCCAAATATAGACGGTGCTCTGGCAAAATTTTTATAAAATTTGTGGCTATTTCAGACCTAATATGTGATTTAACTTCGATAAATTTTTTTTTAACACATGTTAAAAGTGCTCACTACTATAAAAAGAAATAAAAAAAAGGTTTAAAATCCCTTGTAGTGTATTTAATGGGTTATCAGTAGTCGAAGTTTGGTAATTCATTAGGTATACTACGGGATCATGTTACATCTTGCGGAGGCGTAGGGTGTGACACCTTGTGTGCTTGATTTACTTGCCTAATGTTAGTACCCATTGGATATTGTGTTAATCTTTGATTGAAGGATCAAAAGGTGCAGATCACTGATAGATAATCAAGGATTAGAAATTAAAATAACCTAGATTTAGAAATAAACTAGGGTTTTAAGAGGAATTAATGATTGGTTACAAAACTTAATGAGTTTTAAATTAATCAAATACCGTACGAAAGTAGGTTTGGTTATTTTAAAACACACTTTGGTTTGCTTGAAAAAGATATTAAAGGAATTTAGAATCAATCACCTTTAAACTCTATTTTCCCTTAAAATTGGAATACCCAAGACAAATCTCAATTAATTTATGCATGAACCCCTAACTCTGGAATCATTTTTATCATAATTGGACTTTGATTTAAATTACCCATTAGTAATTTAGTTCAATTGTATCTAGATTTAGAATTTATTTGCTTGCTCTTTACCCATTCTAATTAGATTCATCAATTTACTTTGTTCATTTATATTTACCATTTATTCATCAATCATTCGCCCAAATAATCACTTCATTCATAGTTTGGTACTCAAACGGAAAATCCTCATGGGAACAATACTTTACTTATCACTCTATTACTTGATACGACCCATATACTTGCGGATACGTGCATCAAGTTTTTGGCATCGTTGCCGGGGATTTGAATTTTTGCTTAATATTGAAGGATTGTTTGTTTGGTTAATTTGGGTATTTTATTTTTATTTTTATTTTTATTTTTATTTTTAATTTCTTTTACCATTTCACTTTGAGAATTTGTTTATTTTGTTTTTTAGGTACTTTTATTTTATGAGACAGATAAAAAGTGAAGAAAACAATTTATTCTTTGATCCAGAAATAGAAAAGACAGCAAGAACTTTAAGAGCAAAAGCTAAGAGGAGAAAAGTTGAATTTAAAGCTCAACAATAATAAGAAAGAGCACAAGAACAAGAGCAAGAGCAAGAGCAACCACAACAAGAAATGGACAACAATAATAACAATCGTTCTGTGAAGGATCACGCTTATCCTAACATTGGGGATTTCATGCCAAGTATCACAAGACCAAGAATGGAAGCTAATAATTTTGAATTGAAGCCTGCATTGTGTCAGATGGTACAATAATCACAATTTGGGGGAAGTCTAAGTGAAAGTCCACATGTTCATCTAGCACACTTTCTTGAGATCAGTCATATATTGAAGATAAATGGAGTTTTTGATGATGCAATTTGACTCTGATTATTTCCTTTCTCTTTGAAAGACCGAACTAGAGAGTGGTTACATTCTTTGCCACCCGGTTCTATCACAACATGGGATGAAATTTCTCAAGCATTTTTAGCTCAATATTTTCCACTAAGTAGGACAGCTAAGCTAAGAAATGAGCTAACTTCTTTCAAATCTAGAGATGATGAGAGCTTGTATGAAGCATGGGAGAGGTATAAGGATCTGCAAAGGAGATGTCCACATCATGGGATTCCTAAGTGGATGCTTGTTCAACACTTTTACAATGGAGTTTCACCAGCTATTAGAAGTACAATTGATGCATCTTCTGGAGGTGATCTTTTGGAGAAATTTGAAGATGAAGCTTTTTCAAATCTAGATAAAATTGCTTATAACAACTACCAATGGAGTTATGAAAGGAATGAGATCAAGAAACCAACTAGTATGTTTGAGCTTGATGCCATGAATATGATTAATGCTAAGTTTAATGCTTTAACAAGGAAGATGGACAATGTAACACCCCTATTGGTATAGCCTGGTATATTTCACTGTTCCGGTGACCGGTGTCTGTCCGGACAATTAATGGGATTAGGGCCACACTTAAGACAACTTGAGAAGCCATAAACACAAATAATTAGTAATGTTTAACTAGTTAAGTATAAATAAGAAAAACAGAACATAAGAGGTTAAACGAGCAGAGAGTCACAGCGATGAGTGACCTCCTCGGGAACGACTGCGAAGTCATTTTAAACTCAAATTTCGAATCGTAAAAAGTGACGCTGCGGTCCTTAGGACCCTTATGGACATAGTGGAAAAGAGAAAATCACGAAAAAGAACTGTTGAGTCAGTCAAATAATTAGGTCAGGGAACCAAAAGAAATATGGAATTATTTGCAAACCGGGATGAACCGGCGAGGGGGAATTTGGTCAATTGACCCCGAGAGCTGACTCCTAACCTAACTATCCAATAAAATCGGAGAAAAGAAAATTTTGGAATCGAGAATTAAATTAAAGAACTAATAGAAAAATAGAAAAAAAAAAGAGAGGAAAATGAAAAAGTGAAACGGTGATGACATCATGCATGATATCATGCATGATGCCATAAGTGTTAATTAATAAATTAATTAATTTGATTTTTTTGTGGTCTTCCATAAGATAAAGATAAAAGAAAAGAAAAGAAAAGAAAAAATAAAACACAAGTCTTCTTCAAAAAAACGTCACTCTCTCTCTCCCACACCAAAACCACCATGAAAGCTCATTTTTGAGCTTGAAGAACCCAAAATCCAACCATAGAAAATTGTCCTACCATAACTAGACTTTGTTTGGGCAACTAGGAAAGAAGATTCAAGGAAAAGAAAGAAGAAAAATTTGAAGAAAAGGGAGAAGAAATTCTGCACACAAGGTTAGTAAACTAAACTTGAATTGTTAGTTAATTTAGTTATGTTTATAGCTTAATTAACCTAAAAATATACTTAAAATGAAAAGAAAACATTTGTGAAGGACCAAACTGAAAATTTGACCAACTAGGGTTACTATGCATATGTTTGAGTTTTGATTGAATTCAATATGCTAGGCAAGTTTGTTTGAATGAAGTAGTAAGATTGAGATGTTTAGAATTAGTAAAATGTAACAAATTAAGTGAGTTAGGGTTTTGGACCTAGGGTTTTGAGGCAAATTTTAGAGAAATGCATAAATGATGACTTTGACCTATTGTGGACTGAAAAATGGTCAATAATGACCAAAGGAAATGTGTGGGAATTATTAGCATGGGAGTCAAATTCGTAGGTCAAATGGTCATGCTCCTGGCAGCATGACCAAACCTACTTTGAAGGACCAAAACGGGAATTTTACAAGCCCAATTGATATGCCACCAATTGGAGATGAAAATAGACATAAAATAGCACAATTTTCATTAAGGAACCATGGCAAAAAACTGACTAAAACTTAGTGAACCAATTGACCAAAGTGAAATGAGAGCAGGCTGCCACTGCACCAAACTGACCAAATGAACAGTAAATGTTCATTTGGTCATAATTCGAGCTAGACAGGTCAAATTGACCTGATATTTTACCAGAAATTAGATAAGATATGGACCTAAAACTTTCATGAAGAACACCATCCCAAATTATGCCATTAACCTAGTCAAATTATTGAGCAAAGTGGAGTTACTGTACCTGTGATTCTGCAGAATTGCCATTGAGCAGTAAAGTTCCAATGGCTATAACTCTCTCTAGAAAACTCCGATTTAGGCAATTCTTGAACCGATGGAAACCTAAGACATAGTAGAACATTTCATATGAAGAAAGTTAGACCAAATTATGAACTTAACTTGATCAAATTACTGAACAAAGTTGGACCAAAAATCTGCCAGAACCAAAATCTCAGCATGAACAGTGCACGTGAACAGTAACTATATTTTGGCTATAACTTGAGCTACAAAACTCTGATTGGGGTGATCCAAAAATGAGAATACACTTAAGATAATAAGGAACATTTTCTATGAAGGAAGTTTTGCCAAATTCCAACAGTAGATTGACCAATGGAATAGTGCAACTTCGGAGCACCAAAACCGAAAATTGGCAATTTTGCCAAAATGACCTAAGCTTTGAGAAAATGACCAAAACCAACAAGTTTATTGACCAAAATGTGGTATGTGGGTGAAGTTGGAATTCCCATACCTATTAAGCCTTACAAAGTCAACTATTTGACTTGAATAGTGCAGTGAATAGTAACCCAAAACACAAAATTTAAAGAACGTCGAATTTAGCACGTTAGAGCTAGGTAATTGTGAAGCTAATTTATTTTGGATTTATGTTAAGTTCTAGTACTGAAACATTGTAAAATTGTGTGTTTCAGTTGAAAAGAATATCGGGAAGGAACCCGAGGAACCGAGTCGAGGCTAAGGGACGACTCGCTTGAGGTTTGTGCACAATAAACCCTATTTAAGCATTTTATCCTTGAAAAATTGATTTAGTACGCATTATGAATTTATGAACTTTTGTGTTGCCACCTTGTGATCAAATTGTAACTTTGGAAATTGATTTGATTTTCGTATGCAATATTTGAATGAAATGTTTGAAATGGATTCTTGATTCACACTTAGCATGACAGTTACTTATTATTCCTCCTCCATTTATGGGGTTGAGATCGTTTATTTTCCTCCCTCTCTGGCTTGCCAGTTGAGGTTGTAGATTGGATGAGTACTCATTAGCTAGCTAGCCACCTCCCTCATTGGTTTCGATTAATGGGGTTGAGATTGCTTTGTCGTGGTGTACAACGCGGCATTGATCGGAAATTTTGTGTCATGGCTTAAGTTGTGTATAACTTTGGCAACACTGTGTATATGAAATTGTTTGACTAAACTGTGTTTAATAGATTATTTGACAAAATGGTGTTATTATGAACTTTGATCATTATTGAAATGTGATTGAGAAACATTTGAATTATGTTTGGCAATGAATGATTTATTTATTGCATTTTAAAGTTTTATTATGCACCACTGAGTATTTTTATACTCAGCGATGGCTTATTTTGCTGTCGCAGATAAAAGCAAGGAAAAAGTAGCAGAGTGAGCTGCGATTAAATCGAGGATTACATTGATATTTTGTACGGGTATTATTTTATGCCCTTGTAGATAAATTTTGATGTAAATATGGAAATGTTGTATGTATCAATATAAAGTCGAGCAGTTGTAAATAAATTGTAATAATATTAATTTGGATTTTCTTCTGTAAATTTAATATTTATACATATGAATTTCCTGCTTTATGTTTTGTGAATGGAATCATTAAATATTCTGAGTTGACAAATTTGATTTGGATTGTGGAACTGTTTTGGAATGAATTGATTTGAGTTGAATTGTGAATTATTGGAGGTTGGGAGTTGTGAAACATTTTTGGGAGTGTTTTTCTCAGGTATTTGAAGAACTGGTTTCTCAAAATACAGAGGGAACTCTGTCCAAATTTTTATAAAAATTGCGGCAAAAGTAAAATGGACAAAAATTTTTACTAGTATTAAACTTGAATAAATGATTTTAAATTCTTATCAAAATGCTAACCACTTCCAAAATATAAGAAAATTGTTTTAAAAACCCTTGTAGGGTACTTAATGAGTTATCGGTAGGTGAAGTTCGGTAGTTCATTAAGTATTCTACGGGATCATGTTATGCCTTACAGAGGGGTAAGGTGTGACATGTTTTAGTGGTATCAGAGCATAGTTTTGCAATAAATTTTGACTAAGCATGTGAATATTTCTTTGATAAGTACAACTGCTCAAGTATATTTAATTGATACATATGACATATTTACATCATGAATATGCACTAACGGAGGTCAACCTCCTTGTGTTTGATCAGAGGAAGTAGAAAATTTGAGAAAACGGAATGGAAGGAGGAGATCATTCCGAAGAACAATCTGTTGAGGCTGAGGTTCAAGGGGAAGCACCAAAGACTCCGTAACGTGAATGGGTCACCACTCCACCCGCCTCCCAAAGATCGCAGGTTCCTGCTCAATTTATGCAGCAGATGGCTGCCTTCTTTCAGCAAATGGCGGGTAATGTGCCACCCCAAGCTCAGATGCCAGTACCTGTAGCACAACCACAGCCCTCAGCTCGGCAGTATGAAAAATTGATGAAATTTGGGGCTACCAAGTTTAAAGGCACTGTGGATCCACTGGAGGAAGAACAGTGGTTCGAAGGAATGGAACGAGTTTTTAGAAAGCTGCAATGTACGGAAGAGCTGAAGTTTGAGTATTCTGTTTCCTTGTTGCAAGGGGATGCGTTTGAATGGTGGAAGACCATCCCCCACAGCCTGGTTGAGCCACCTGTGCTGACATGGACAGACTTTTTGAGGGAGTTCTGACAGAAATGGGTTCCCAATGCATATGTGGACATGCAGTTGCAAGAATTCTTGAGTTTGAAACAAGGGAACCGAACTGTAGCAAAATATGAAAGAGATTTCTCAAGGTTAAGCCACTATGCTGGAAGCTTAGTCTCCACCCCCAGAGACAGATGCAAGAGGTTTGAGTCCGGGCTGAGGCAGAGTCTGAGAATGAAAGTTGTGGGTTTCAGACATCAGAATTTTGCTGAATTGATCTCACAAGCCTTGGAATTAGAAAGGATAGAATCCGAAGGGGCAGTGAAGAAGGGTTCACAAGAGAAAGAGAAGGCTGAAAAGACTACTGGACAAGCATCTGAAAGTAGTTCGGGCAAGAGGAAACAGTTTGGGGGATCTAGCTCCCGTAGAGGCAGAGGCAGATTTTCTGGCCAAAGACCACCTCGGTCTGGTCAGCTGACCCAACAAGCTTCTCGAGGATCTCTATCGGTCTGGCAGTGTGACACTTGTGGTAGAACTCATGGTGGGGTTTGTTTCAAGGCTACTGGTGCATGTTTTAACTGTGGAGGAAGCGGACATTTCGCTAAGGATTACACTAGTCCGCGCCGGTCTGGATCTTTTGCCACATCTGAAGGATCAACCCAAGTCTCTGCACCTAGAGGGTCACCGTCAGTTGCTAGAGGTAGAGGCAGAGGTAGGGGTCCTGGTAACACCCTCGAAGTCGAGCACCGTTAACCAACCAAAGATCCAAAGGGCGCACTGGTTAGAGTGTAAACCATGCGTCAGAGAGAGGAAGTCAAACATCGATGTAGTAATGGTATTTTCTCCATCATTGACCAAGATGTGTATGTGTTATTTGATCCTCGCTCCACACATTCGTATGTTAGTGCTAGTGTGATGTGTCCCATCGCTATTCAAAGGTGTACCAATGGACTATGATGTGCTAGTAACTAGTCCATTAGGCCAGGAGGTTAGGGTAAATAGGCTATATAGGGACTGTCCTTTGGTGATCCAAGGACACACTTTTCTGTCTGACTTAATTGAAATGCCCTTCAGAGATTATGACATTATCTTGGGCATGGATTGGTTAGCCAGGCATCATGCCATGATTGACTGTAGACTGAAGACAGTCACTTTTGGTCTTCCTCAGTATGGTGATGTAGTAATACATGGGGAGAGGTAGTTATTGCCTTCAAACATCATTTCAACTGCACTGGCCAGAAAAATGATTAGAAAAGGGTGTGAGGCGTACTTGGCACATGTGATAGACACCCAAGTGGGGAGTCCAGAACTAAGGGACATTCCTACTGTGTGTGACTTTCGGATGTGTTTCCTGATGAATTGCCAGGATTACCTCCAGAAAGAGAAGTGCAGTTTGAAATTGATGTTATGCCTGGTGTGGACCCAATCTCCATAACGCCATATAGAATGGCACCAGCAGAATTGAAAGAATTGAAAGTGCAATTGCAAGAATTGCTTGACAAGGGCTTTATCCGCCCTAATGTGTCACCTTGGGGAGCGCCAGTGTTGTTTGTAAAGAAGAAAGATGGCACTCTCCGTTTGTGTATTAACTATCGGCAGTTGAATAAGGTGACAATAAAGAACAGATATCCATTACCCCGCATTGATGACTTGTTTGATCAGTTAAGGGGTGCAGCTGTATTCTCCAAAATTGACCTGAGATCAGGTTATTATCAGCTGAAAGTACAAGAGCAGAGTATTTCAAAAACTGCCTTCAGAACCCGCTATGGCCATTATGAGTTCTTGGTCATGCCATTCGGATTAACTAATGCTCCGGCTGCTTTTATGGATCTGATGAACACTATCTTCAGACCATACCTCGATCAGTTTGTTGTGGTATTTATCGATGATATATTGGTCTATTCGAGGAATGCAGAAGAGCATGATAGACATCTGCGGATTGTACTGCAAACTTTGAAGGAGAAACAACTATATGCCAAATTGTCGAAATGTGAATTTTGGCTGAAAGAGATATCCTTTTTGGGGCACATAGTATCAGCAGAGGGTATTAAGGTAGATCCTAGCAAGATTGAAGTCGCCCCACTGGAAGCCACCCAGAAATGTCACAGAGATTCGCAGTTTTCTGGGTTTAGCTGGATACTACCGTAGATTTGTGAAGGGATTCTCTATGTTGGCATCTCCATTGACCAAGCTACTTAGAAAGGATGTGAAATTTCAATGGACAGACAAATGCCAGCAAAGTTTTGATGAATTGAAAAGATGTTTGACAGAGGCTCCAGTCCTGACTTTACCCACACCGGGTAAAGAATATACAGTTTATAGCGATGCTTCTCACAACGAGTTAGGTTGTGTGTTGATGCAAGATCGAAATGTCATTGCCTATGCATCACGCCAGCTAAAACCGCATGAGAGGAATTATCCGACACATGATTTGGAGCTTGCAGCTATCGTGTTTGCTCTTAAGATCTGGAGATGTAACATCCTCCCGGTAGCAATTCCGCACACCCATCGCTCCGGTGATCGGTCACCCGATACCTAGAACGTCCGAAAAATATTTAAACTAAAGTCAGAACCATAATTAACTCAAATATTAATGAGAAAAATTTAGTAAAAATTTTAGAAATAAAATACAACCAAGCAAACGCAGCCTGGTGCCAAGCGATGGGTAACCGGAGGGAAGTTGCGGTTCTCGCAACGAGGAGCCCTAGACCCAGGGGAAAAATTATAAAATAATTTTTGGGACTCCAGAGAAGGGTTATTGAGGTTCACATGGCATTAGAATGCCAAGAAAATACCTAGAAAAATTTTTCAATCGGTACAGACAATTTTGGCCCGTTAAGCCAAACGGAGGGCATTTTGGTCATTTCGCCTTCCAAGGTGATTTTTGGCCGACTTTCCCAGTTGAGTAAATAATTAATATGACATAAAATATGAATAAACATTACTAGAAATTAAATTAAAAATGAGTAGTGGAGGAAAGAAAAGAAAATGAAGAAAAAGGCTTAATAATGACATAAGGTGATGTCATTAAAAAGCCACCACCAATCACCATTAAGCTACCATTTGACTAAACCATTAAAAGACATAAAATGAAGACCAAATGGACCAAAAACCAGCAGCCAAAAACGTAGAGAGAGGAAGGAGAGGGTTTCCACCATAGCCACCTCCATGAAAGCTCTTTCAAGCTCTAAATTCCATGCTTCCTCACCCTAAAACCCATAAGTCCCTTCATCAAAAATTAATCCCACACCTTACACAAGCTCTTGGAAGCCAAGAAGAAGAAGGAAAGTGAAGTTCTCTCAAGCTTGGATTGGCATACAACAAGGTTAGTGCTCTATATACTTAAAACTCTTTCATTTCATAAATAGCAACTTGAATTTAGTGAGAAAATGTAAATTAAATGAACAAAAATTCTTGTGAAGGTGTGCATGAATTTCGGCTGCCCTAATTATGGAATAGGAGAGAGTGTTTTTATGAGTTTGAAGTGAATTAGAGTTATGTTGGAAGTTTGTAAATACAAGAACAATGATTAAAAAGCTAACTAAGACATATTGTATAAAAACATGAATTTGAGTTAGGGTTTTGTGAGAAAAATGTAACTTGGTTTAGGAAATTATAAGAGAGCATTTTAATGGTCAATTAGTGACCATTTTAGGTAATTTGACTAACAAATGGACTGAAGAACAAGGTTGCAAAGAGGGGTTGTAGGCTGCCCTAGGACAGCAGCATAGGGACTGAAAATTCAGTCCCTTTGCACTGCCATAACTTGGGCTGTGCTAGTCCAATTGGTGTTTGGCCAATTGGACATGAAACTAGGCTTATAATGGCACATTTTTGCTGAAGAAACCATGCCCAAAAGACCAAAGCAAGAGGACCAAAACTTGGCCCCAATCTGGAACCCTGAAACTGCCTCTGCAGAATTGACCAAATGAACAGTAACTGTTCATTTGGCCATAACTCACTGTAGATTTGGTCAATTGACCTGAAAGTTTTACAGCAACAAGTTAAGACATAGACAAACAACTTTCATGAAGGAACCTACCCCAAATTATGGCCAGAACCCATTCAACCAAGTGACTCAAGTTACTGTTCATGCACTGTAGATATGGTAAATTTCTGCAGAATGCATATCCGGATAGCTTGGGTTTTTGAGCCATAGCTGGAGCTACAAAACTCCAAATGGAGTGATTCAAAAAAGGAAATTTAACTAGACAAAATAAGGAACAACTTTCATGTTTTACATTTCTTCAAATTCCAACAGTAACAGTGTCCAATGGAACAGTGAAGTTGACTCACCAAAACTGAAAAATCTGCTCCTTTGGTTTAATGCTTGGAAATGGTATTAACACTTAATGCCAACAAGTTTTAAACACCAAATGTGGTATGTTGGGAGTGCCAAAGTCAATGTACACATTTTTATTCTAAAAGTCAACATTTTTGTTGACCAATGAGGTGAATAGTGACACCAAAACCAAAAATTTGGCAATTTTGCCAAAATGACCTAAACTTTGAGAAAGTGACCAAAACTAACAAGTTTTGAATACAAAATTTGGTATGTTGGGAGTATTAAAACCAATGTACCTATTGTTTATGCAAAAGTCAACATTTTAATTGACTAATGAAATGAATAGTGACATGAAAACTTGAAATCCAAAAATTGTGAAACTTAAATATGCAAAATGCCCTAGTAGGCCTAATGTGATTGGTTTGGATAGTTTGGCATGCCAATAGGGTATTGTTTTAGCAGTACTGCGAAAGGAAAGGCTTTATGCCTGTATTCATGGCTTTATGCCCGTATTCATGGCTTTTATGCCGTATTCATGGCTTTTATGCCAATTATGTGATATCATGGCTTTTTAGCCATACTGACTGCATACGTGGTTGACGTTCTGCGTCCCATGGTATGACGGCCCGAGGCACCGCGGTGTCCAGTGCCAACGACCCGTTATCCAGTCCAGTCGTCCAGTATAGGTTACTTGGGCATGGAAAAGTATAACTGTAAATGAACTGATTGTTAAAGAAAATACGAAAATTAAATATCAGGAATGATTACGATAGAATACAAAGAAACTCAAGATCATGAAGAAAATAATTAACAAAATGCATGAAGAAGTTAATATCATAAAACGTAATTAGCCCTCGACTAAACGCTAAGTTGGTAATTATTCAGTTCTTATGAACACAATGGCTAAGAAATTATGATTTTTATATTGCATATTATTTCTTTCTATTTTATTATTTGCACCACTAAGCTTTATGCTTAGCGCGTCGCTTTTGCAACGCGTAGGTAATCAAGATTGACAGAGCACCATGAGACCACGATTCGGTAAGGCGCTCACGCTCGCATAGTATATGTGTCACCTCACTGTCAGCAGTGCATTGGTAGGACGCTAGATGTCATTTTGGTATTTTGTAATTGATTTTATTTTCTCATATGTATTTGAAACTTATGTAATGTATTTTGATATTCATGTAAATAATGAAAAGTGTGGTTGTAAATGGAAAAGTGAATGTTCATATATGAATTATGCATGGTATCACATGAGATGGATGAATGAGAACTGAGATTGAACATTGTTAAGAATTTGATAAATGGAGTTGAGATGATGGAAAATGAATATAGGAAGTGTTTTTCACAGGTTCCGAAGAACTGTTTTCTCCATTTTTAGCCGGTATTCTGTCGAATTTTCTTTAAAATTTCCGGAACCTCAAAGAAATAATAATTTCGATAAATGGCTTAAAATGAATTATATTTCACAAGTTATATTCAAAAGGAAGAATAAAAATGAATTAAGATTAAATAGAGTGCTCGGCACACTGAGTGGCATAACTTGCTCGGCTACACTGTAGTCGGGTAAGGGGTGTCACATTTAGTGGTATCAGAGCACGGTTTAGGCGTTTCTGGGCCTAGATTGAGTCCATACCATGCATTGCATTTGTAAGAGTCGAGGTGACACTAATGCAGATCTGTTTTCTTGATTATTTTAGGTTAAGGTATGGATTCAGAATCGCAGAGAGCAGTAGAAGAAGAAGTAGTAAGCCGTATTCCGACTGGTAGTAATATTGAAAATCGGGGAGATCCTGCTCCACCAGTGCAAGAGGTGCCTGTACAACCCCAACAGGCCTTGTTTGAGCATATGACTGGATTCTTTCGACAGATGACTGGGGTTATTCCACCACTATCTCAGCAGAAATCACCTCTTAGAAAAATTAGGAAATATGGAGCTGTAGATTTCAATGGTAGAAAGGAAGACGATTCTGCAGCGGCTGAGTATTGGTTAGAAAGGCTGAAAGAGTCCTGCAGCAGCTCCATTGCACACCAGAATAGAGTTTGGAGTGTGCAGTTTCGTTGTTACAAGAAGCTGCATATCGGTGGTGGGATGTCGTAACCAAGGTAGTGCCACCAGCCGACGTAACTTGGGAATTCTTTCTGATAGAGTTCAGAAAGAAATATATTACCTGTGTTCATGAAGAGGAACAGAAGAGGAGTGGTGATCAGCAAAAGAGGAAATTTGGACAGTCTAGTAATAAGAGGCCGAAAGAACAGTTAAGTCAGACATATGATCAAAGTAGGAGATCTAGACCCAAGCCTATACCCAGGAGAGATCAACCAGAAATACTAGTAGTGAGTGCGCCAGGATTTGCAAGAAAATGTGGCCATTGTAACAAGTGGCATAAAGGTGAATGTAGGGGATTGACTGGAGCCTGTTATAGATGTGGGGCCATAGACCATTGTCTGAAAGATTGTCCTAAGAGGAATATACCACGGACCTGCATGCAGGCCGTGGAAGGACCAAGTACAACAGTAACACCACTTCCAAATGTCACCCAAGCCGGAGAGGAGCAAGAAGCCCCATATGTGAATTTGAGGTAAAATATTTCTTTTATGATATGCCTAAGTGTATAATGATAGATTCGAAAAGACTAAATGGTACCATGTATACAAAAGAAGTAGACAGATGGAGTAATAGAAAGGTAAAAGAATTATCTTAGAACCAAAAAAAAAAAAAAAAAAAAAAAAAAACATCCAGTAAATTTCGAGGACGAAATTTAAATTAGAGGGGAAGAGTTGTAACATCCTCCCGGTAGCAATTCCGCACAGTCTACTGTTCCGGTGACCGGTGTCGGTCCGGACAGCTAGAACGTCCGGAAAAATATTTAAACTAAAGTCAGGAACCATAATTAACTCAAATATTAATGAGAAAAATTTAGTAAAAATTTTAGAAATAAAATACAACCAAGCAAAACGAGCCGGTGCCCAAGCGATGGGTAACCGGAGGGAAGTTGCGGTTCTCGCAACGAGGAGCCCTAGACCCGGGGGAAAAATTATAAAATAATTTTTGGGACTCTAGAGAAGGGTTATTGAGGTTCACATGGCATTAGAATGCCAAGAAAATACCTAGAAAAATTTTTCAATCGGTACAGACAATTTTGGCCCGTTAAGCCAAACGGAGGGCATTTTGGTCATTTCGCCTTCCGAGGTGATTTTTGGCCGACTTGCCCAGTTGAGTAAATAATTAATATGACATAAAATATGAATAAACATTACTAGAAATTAAATTAAAAATGAGTAATGGAGGAAAGAAAAGAAAATGAAGAAAAAGGCTTAATAATGACATAAGGTGATGTCATTAAAAAGCCACCACCAATCACCATTAAGCTACCATTTGACTAAACCATTAAAAGACATAAAATGAAGACCAAATGTACCAAAAACCAGCAGCCAAAAACGTAGAGAGAGGAAGGAGAGGGTTTCCACCATAGCCACCTCCATGAAAGCTCTTTCAAGCTCTAAATTCCATGCTTCCTCACCCTAAAACCCATAAGTCCCTTCATCAAAAATTAATCCCACACCTTACACAAGCTCTTGGCAGCCAAGAAGAAGAAGGAAAGTGAAGTTCTCTCAAGCTTGGATTGGCATACAACAAGGTTAGTGCTCTATATACTTAAAACTCTTTCATTTCATAAATAGCAACTTGAATTTAGTGAGAAAATGTAAATTAAATGAACACAAATTCTTGTGAAGGTGTACATGAATTTTGGCTGCCCTAATTATGGAATAGGAGGGAGTGTTTTTATGAGTTTGAAGTGAATTAGAGTTATGTTGGAAGTTTGTAAATACAAGAACAATGATTAAAAAGCTAACTAAGACATATTGTATAAAAACATGAATTTGAGTTAGGGTTTTGTGAGAAAAATGTAACTTGGTTTAGGAAATTATAAGAAAGCATTTTAATGGTCAATTAGTGACCATTTTAGATAATTTGACCAACAAATGGACTGAAGAACAAGGTTGCAAAGAGGGGTTGCAGGCTGCCCTAGGACAGCAGCATAGGGACTGAAAATTCAGTCCATTTGCACTGCCATAACTTGGGCTGTGCTAGTCCAATTGGTGTTTGGCCAATTGGACATGAAACTAGGCTTATAATGGCACATTTTTGCTGAAGAAACCATGCTCAAAAGACCAAAGCAAGAGGACCAAAACTTGGCCCCAATCCGGAACCCTGAAACTGCCTCTGCAGAATTGACCAAATGAACAGTAACTGTTCATTTGGCCATAACTCACTGTAGATTTGGTCAATTGACCTGAAATTTTTACAGCAACAAGTTAAGACATAGACAAACAACTTTCATGAAGGAACCTACCCCAAATTATGGCCAGAACCCATTCAACCAAGTGACTCAAGTTACTGTTCATGCACTGTAGATATGGGAAATTTCTGCAGAATGCATATCCGGACAGCTTGGGTTTTTGAGCCATATCTGGAGCTACAAAACTCCAAATGGAGTGATTCAAAAAAGGAAATTCAACTAGACAAAATAAGGAACAACTTTCATGTTTTACATTTCTTCAAATTCCAACAGTAACAGTGTCCAATGGAACAGTGAAGTTGACTCACCAAAACTGAAAAATCTGCTCCTTTGGTTTAATGCTTGGAAATGGTATTAAAACTTAATGCCAACAAGTTTTAAACACCAAATGTGGTATGTTGGGAGTGCCAAAGTCAATGTACACATTTTTATTCTAAAAGTCAACATTTTTGTTGACCAATGAGGTGAATAGTGACACCAAAACTAAAAATTTGGCAATTTTGCCAAAATGACCTAAACTTTGAGAAAGTGACCAAAACTAACAAGTTTTGAATACAAAATGTGGTATGTTGGGAGTATTAAAACCAATGTACCTATTGTTTATGCAAAAGTCAACATTTTAATTGACTAATGAAATGGATAGTGACATGAAAACTTGAAATCCAAAAATTGTGAAACTTAAATATGCAAAATGCCCTAGTAGGCCTAATGTGATTGGTTTGGATAGTTTGGCATGCCAATAGGGTATTGTTTTAGCAGTACTGCGAAAGGAAAGGCTTTATGCCTGTATTCATGGCTTTATGCCCGTATTCATGGCTTTTATGCCGTATTCATGGCTTTTATGCCAATTATGTGATATCATGGCTTTTTAGCCATACTGACTGCATACGTGGTTGACGCTCAAGGCCCCATGGTATGATGGCCCGAGGCACCGCGGTGTCCAACGAACCGTTATCCATTCGATGCCCAAAGATAGGTTACTTGGGCATGGAAAAATATAATCAGAAATGAACTGATTGTTAAAGAAAATACGAAAATTAAATATCAGGAATGATTACGATAGAATACAAAGAAACTCAAGATCATGAAGAAAATAATTAACAAAATGCATGAAGAAGTTAATATCATAAAACGTAATTAGCCCTCGACTAAACGCTAAGTTGGTAATTATTCAGTTCTTATGAACACAATGGCTAAGAAATTATGATTTTTATATTGCATATTATTTCTTTCTATTTTATTATTTGCACCACTAAGCTTTATGCTTAGCGCTTTGCAACGCTGTGAGGTAATCGAAAGATTGGACAGAGCACCAGTAGACCACAGATTCGATAAGGCAGTTCACAGTTCTGCATAGTGTCTGTGTCACCTCACTGTCAGCAGTGCATTGGTAGGACGCTAGATGTTATTTTGGTATTTTGTAATTGATTTTATTTTCTCATATGTATTTGAAACTTATGTAATGTATATTGATATTCATGTAAATAATGAAAAGTGTGGTTGTAAATGGAAAAGTGAATGTTCATATATGAATTATGCATGGTATCACATGAGATGGATGAATGTGAACTGAGATTGAACATTGTTAAGAATTTGATAAATGGAGTTGAGATGATGGAAAATGAATATAGGAAGTGTTTTTCACAGGTTCCGAAGAACTGTTTTCTCCATTTTTAGCCGGTATTCTGCCGGATTTTCTTTAAAATTTCCAGAACCTCAAAGAAATAATAATTTCGATAAATGGCTTAAAATGAATTATATTTCACAAGTTATATTCAAAAGGAAGAATAAAAATGAATTAAGATTAAATAGAGTGCTCGGCACACTGAGTGGCATAACTTGCTCGGCTACACTGTAGTCGGGTAAGGGGTGTCATAGGAGACATTATTTGTATGGGGAGAAGTGCTACATCTACACAGATCATAAGAGTTTGAAGTATTTGGGCACCCAAAAAGAGTTGAATTTGAGACAGAGGAGATGGTTAGAGTTGATAAAAGACTATGATTGTCTGATAGACTATCAGCCAGGAAAAGCTAATGTTGTGGCTGACGCCCTAAGTCGTAAGACTATGGCAAGTCTACAAGTTACTCCTTTGTCTTTGATACATGAGTTGAGATCATTACATGCCAGTTTAGAGATTAAAGATGAAGAGCAGACAGCAGTTGCATGGCATGTACAGCCAGTGTTGATTGATCAAATCAGAATGGCTGCTCAGAATGATGAAAAGTATCAGAAGCTGTTGGAAGAAGTTAGACAGGGCAAGAAACCAGAGTTCTCAATCCGAGATGATGGTCTATTGCTACACCAAGGCAGAATGTGTGTTCCTAATGATGTTAATTTGAGGCAGATCATTTTGAAGGAAGCACATGAGTCTCCTTTTGCTATGCACCCTGGTGGTACAAAAATGTATAGAGGGCTAAAGGAGCATTACTGGTGGATGGGTTTAAAAAGAGACGTGGGCAGAGTTTGTATCAAAATGCCTAACTTGTCAGCAAGTAAAGGCAGAGCATCAAGTACCAACTGGGTTGTTACATCCACTACCAGTGCCAGAATGGAAATGGGAAAGAATAACGATGGATTTTGTAATGGGACTTCCGCAGACACAGAAGAGTCATGATGCAGTATGGGTCATTGTCGACAGACTGACTAAGTCTGCTCATTTTCTGCCAATCCGAATGGACTAAAGTTTGGACAGATTGGCCAGGTTGTACATTGATGAGATTGTGAGACTTCATGGAGTGCCAGTATCCATTGTATCAGACAAAGATCCTAGGTTCACTTCTAGATTCTGGGGTAGTCTTCAGAGAGCCCTAGGAACTAGATTGAACTTCAAGATCGCATTCCACCCACGCATGCATGGCCATGCGAGAGGGTAATTCAGATCTTGGAGGACATGCTACGGGCTTGTGTGATTGAGTTTGAGGGTAGTTGGGATACACATTTTCCTTTGATTGAGTTTGCTTACAACAACAGCTACCAATCAAGCATTGGGATGCCTCCATATGAAGCTTTGTATGGCAGAAAATGTAGAACCCCGTTGTGTTGGGATGACGTGGGTGAAAGAAAAATGATTGGACCCGAAATTGTTCAACAGACTGAAGAGAAAATCAGGGTGATCAGGGGTCGACTTAAAGCTGCATCAGACCGTCAAAAGTCCTATGTTGATTTGAAAAGAAGGGATATTGAGTATGCAGTGGGTGAGAAAGTTTTCCTCAAGGTTTCTCCTTGGAAGAGGATTATGAGATTCGGCAGAAAGGGGAAACTAAGTCCTCGTTTTATTGGGCCATATGAGGTATTGGAAAGAGTGGGTCCTTTGGCTTATCGTTTGGCACTACCTCCAGAGTTGGAGAAGATACATAATGTCTTCCATGTGTCTATGTTGAGGAGGTATCGATCAGACCCATCTCATGTATTACCAGTAGAAGAGATAGAAGTGAATCCAAACCTCACATATGATGAAGAACCCATAAAGATTCTGGCTTATGAGGTGAAGCAGCTACGGAACAAGCAGATACCGTTGGTAAAAGTGCTGTGGAACCATCATTCAGGCCAAGAAGCTACTTGGGAACGAGAGGAGGACATGAGGAGACAACACCCACAGCTGTTCAGAGATTGACACCAGGTAAAATTTCGAGACGAAATTTATTTAAGGGGGAGAGAATTGTAACACCCCTATTGGTATAGCCTGGTATATTTCACTGTTCCGGTGACCGGTTCCGGTCCGGACAATTAATGGGATTAGGGCCACACTTAAGACAACTTGAGAAGCCATAAACACAAATAATTAGTAATGTTTAACTAGTTAAGTATAAATAAGAAAAACAGAACATAAGAGGTTAAACGAGCCGATAGTCACAACGATGAGTGACCTCCTCCGGAACGACTGCAAAGTCATTTTAAACTCAAATTTCGAACCGTAAAAAGTGACGCTGTGGTCCTTAGGAACCTTATGGACACAGTGGAAAAGAGAAAATCACGAAAAAAAACTGTTGAGTTAGTCAAATAATTAGGTCAGGGAACCAAAAAAATATGGAATTATTTGCAAACCGGGATGAACCGACGAGGGGCAATTTGGTCAATTAACCCCAAGAACTGACTCCTGACCTAACTGTCCAATAAAATCGGAGAAAAGAAAATTTCGGAATCGAGAATTAAATTAAAGAACAAATAGAAAAATAGAAATAAAAAAAGAGAGGAAAATGAAAATGTAAAAAGGTGATGACATCATGCATGATATCATGCATGATGCCATAAGTGTTAATTAATAAATTAATTAATTTGATTTTTTTGTGGTCTTCCATAAGATAAAGATAAAAGAAAAGAAAAGAAAAGAAAAAAACACAAGTCTTCTTCAAAAAAACGTCACTCTCTCTCTCCCACACCAAAACCACCATGAAAGCTCATTTTTGAGCTTGAAGAACCCAAAATCCAACCATAGAAAATTGTCCTACCATAACTAGACTTTGTTTGGGCAACTAGGAAAGAAGATTCAAGGAAAAGAAAGAAGAAAAATTTGAAGAAAAGGGAGAAGAAATTCTGCACACAAGGTTAGTAAACTAAACTTGAATTGTTAGTTGATTTAGTTATGTTTATAGCTTAATTAACCTAGAAATATACTTAAAATGAAAAGAAAACATTTGTGAAGGACCAAACTGAAAATTTGACCAACTAGGGTTACTATGCATATGTTTGAGTTTTGATTGAATTCAATATGCTAGGCAAGTTTGTTTGAATGAAGTAGTAAGATTGAGATGTTTAGAATTAGTAAAATGTAACAAATTAAGTGAGTTAGGGTTTTGGACCTAGGGTTTTGAGGCAAATTTTGGAGAAATGCATAAATGATGACTTTGACCTATTGTGGACTGAAAAATGGCCAATAATGACCAAAGGAAATGTGTGGGAATTATTAGCATGGGAGTCAAATTCGTAGGTCAAATGGTCATGCTGCTGGCAGCATGACCAAACCTACTTTGAAGGACCAAAACGGGAATTTTGCAAGCCCAATTGATATGCCACCAATTGGAGATGAAAATAGACATAAAATAGCACAATTTTCATTAAGGAACCATGGCCAAAAACTGACTAAAACTTGGTGAACCAATTGACCAAAGTGAAATGAGAGCAGGCTGCCATCGATTAAACTGACCAAATGAATAGTAACTGTTCATTTGGTCATAATTCGAGCTAGACAGGTCAAATTGACCTGAAATTTTACCAGAAATTAGATAAGATATAGACCTAAAACTTTTATGAAGAACACCATTCCAAATTATGTCATTAACCTAGTCAAATTATTGAGCAAAGTGGAGTTACTGTACCTGTGATTCTGCAGAATTGCCATTGAGCAGTAAAGTTCCAATGGCTATAACTCTCTCTAGAAAACTCCGATTTAGGCAATTCTTGAACCGATGAAAACCTAAGACATAGTAGAACATTTCATATGAAGAAAGTTAGACCAAATTATGAACTTAACTTGATCAAATTACTGAACAAAGTTGGACCAAAAATCTGCTAGAACCAAAATCTCAGTATGAACAGTGTACGTGAACAGTAACTGTATTTTGGCTATAACTTGAGCTACAAAAGTCCGATTGGGGTGATCCAAAAATGAGAATACACTTAAGATAATAAGGAACATTTTCTATGAAGGAAGTTTTGCCAAATTCCAACAGTAGAATGACCAATGGAATAGTGCAACTTCGGAGCACCAAAACCGAAAATTGGCAATTTTCGCCAAAATGACCTAAGCTTTGAGAAAATGACCAAAACCAACAAGTTTATTGACCAAAATGTGGTATGTGGGTGAAGTTGGAATTCCCATACCTATTAAGCCTTACAAAGTCAACTATTTGACTTGAATAGTGCAGTGAATAGTAACCCAAAACACAAAATTTAAAGAACGTCGAATTTAGCACGTTAGAGCTAGGTAATTGTGAAGCTAAATTTATTTTGGATTTATGTTAAGTTCTAGTACTGAAACATTGTAAAATTGTATGTTTCAGTTGAAAAGAATATCGGGAAGGAACCCGAGGAACCGAGTCGAGGCTAAGGGACGACTCGCTTGAGGTTTGTGCACAATAAACCCTATTTAAGCATTTTATCCTTGAAAAATTGATTTAGTACGCATTATGAATTTATGAACTTTTGTGTTGCCACCTTGTGATCAAATTGTAACTTTGGAAATTGATTTGATTTTCGTATGTAATATTTGAATGAAATGTTTGAAATGGATTCTTGATTCACACTTAGCATGACAGTTACTTATTATTCCTCCTCCATTTATGGGGTTGAGATCGTTTATTTTCCTCCCTCTCTGGCTTGCCAGTTGAGGTTGTAGATTGGATGAGTACTCATTAGCTAGCTAGCCACCTCCCTCATTGGTTTCGATTAATGGGGTTGAGATTGCTTTGTCGTGGTGTACAACGTGGCATTGATCGGAAATTTTGTGTCATGGCTTAAGTTGTGTATAACTTTGGCAACACTGTGTTTATGAAATTGTTTGACTAAACTGTGTTTAATAGATTATTTGACAAAATGGTGTTATTATGAACTTTGATCATTATTGAAATGTGATTGAGAAACATTTGAATTGTGTTTGGCATTGAATGATTAATTTATTGCATTTTAAATTTTTATTGTGCACCACTGAGTATTTTTATACTCAGCGATGGCTTATTTTGCTGTCGCAGATAAAAGCAAGGAAAAAGTAGCAGAGTGAGCTGCGATTAAATCGAGGATTACATTGATCTTTTGTACGGGTATTATTTTATGCCCTTGTAGATAAATTTTGATGTAAATATGGAAATGTTGTATGTATCAATATAAAGTCGAGCAGTTGTAAATAAATAGTAATAATATTAATTTGGATTTTCTTCTGTAAATTTAATATTTGTACATATGAATTTCCTGCTTTATGTTTTGTGAATGGAATCATTAAATATTCTGAGTTGACAAATTTGATTTGGATTGTGGAACTGTTTTGGAATGAATTGATTTGAGTTGAATTGTGAATTATTGGAGGTTGGGAGTTGTGAAACATTTTTGGGAGTGTTTTTTTCAGGTATTTGAAGAACTGGTTTCTCAAAATACAGAGGGAACTCTGTCAACATTTTTATAAAAATTGCGGCAAAAGTAAAATGGACAAAAATTTTTACTAGTATTAAACTTGAATAAATGATTTTAAATTCTTATCAAAATGCTCACCACTTCCAAAATATAAGAAAATTGTTTTAAAAACCCTTGTAGGGTACTTAATGAGTTATCTGTAGGTGAAGTTCGGTAGTTCATTAAGTATTCTACGGGATCATGTTATGCCTTACAAAGGGGTAAGGTGTGAAAGACAAGCTAACCATGAAAGTAGATTCTTCAGTTAGAGGTTCAAGTAATTCAGTAGATGTTGGAGCTACAAATGTCAACTGTGTAACTAATTTTTCTGCACTTAGTCAAGACTTTTCAAGTGAGCAAGTGGATTATGTGGGGAACTACAATCAAAGACTAGGCGGTAACCCATTTTCTACAACTTATGATCCAGCATGGAGAAACCACCCCAATTTCTCTTTGGGAGGTAGACAAGGACAACACTAGAATTTTCAACAACCTTCTGGGTATCAACAACATCAGAATTTTCAGTAGAATAGAGGTCCTCCTCCTGGAATGCCTAAACCTCAAAATGTACCTGCTCCACCACAATAACCATAACCAGAAAAGACAGCTAGATTGGAAGCCATGATTGAGACTCTGTTAGTGAGCCATCAAAGTCAACAAGAAATGATTTCTCAATTAGCATCTAAATTGGATCAAATGGCAACACACAACAAGATGTTGGAGAACCAAATAGCTCAACAAGCTAGCTCTTCAAACAACAAAGCATTTGAAAAGCTTCCTAGCCAACCAGAAAATTCAAGGGAGCATTACAAGGCTATTACATTGAAAATTGGAAAAATATTGGAGAGTAGAGATAAAAAGATTGAAGAGAAAGTTAAAGAAGAGAAAAATAGAGAAGGAGATGAAAAAGCTGAAGTTGAGGTTAGAGTTGAAGTTGAGAAAGAGAGTTCAGTGGAAGAAAAAGGAAGTAAAGAGAGAGAGAGCAAAGAGGAAGAACCTAAATATGTAGCATCTAAAGCCTACATTCCACCTTTACCATTCCCACAAAAGTTCTAAAAAGAAAAGTTGGAAAAACAATTTGGGAAGTTTTTGGAGTTATTGAAGTCTTTGCATGTGACTATTGTAACACCCCCATTTGCATAGCCTGGTATATTTCACTATTCTGGTGACTAGAGTCGGTCCGGACAATTAAGGGGATTAGAACCATACTTAAGACATCTAGATAAGCCTTGAACACAAATAATTAGTAATCGCCAATTGGTTAAGTATAAATAAGAAAAACAGAACACAAGAAGTTAAATGAGCCGAGAGTCACAGCGATGGGTGACCTTCTCGAGAAGGATTGCGAAGTCGATTTAAACTCAAATTTCGAGCCATAATATGTGACGCTGCGGTCCTTAGGACTATTATGAACACAGTGGAAAAGAGAAAATCACAAAAAAGAATTATTAAGCCAGTCAAATAATTAGGTCAGGGAGCCAGAAGAAATATTGAATTATTTGTAAACCAGGTTGAACAGGCGAGGGCCAATTTGGTCAATTGACCCCGAGAGCTGACTCCTGACCTAACTGTCAAATAAAATCAGAGAAAAGAAAATTTCAGAATCGGAAATTAAATTAAAGAATTAATGGAAAAATAAAAAAAAAGAGAGGAAAAAGGAAAAGTAAAAAGTGATGACATTATGCATGACCTCATCATAATGCAATAAATATATAATTAATAAATTTAATTAATTTGATTTTATGGTCTTCCATAAGACTAAAAACAAAAAGGAAAAGAAAAAGAAAGAAAAAAAAAAACAAAATTCACTCTTCTTCCTTGTTGCCGTGACCCATCTCCATTTTCTCCCTCACTTCACCATTAAAACAACTCCCATGGAAGCTTGATCAAAGCTTTCAAAACCTCACCTTGTCCCTAAAAATCCCCATTAAACCTTGTTAACTCCACTTGACAAGAAGCTTGAGCAAGAAAATAAAAGAAGAAAGGAAGAGTTTTTAAGAGAAAGAAAATTCTGCATAAGGTTAGTAAACTAAACTTGATTTGTTAGTTGATTTAATTGTGTTTATAATTGAATAAACTTAGAAATTCATTTAAAATGAAAAGAAAACATCTTAGGGGGACTAAAGGAAAATTCGGCCAGCATGTGTGGGGGTAGGATTTGCATGGGTTTGATTGAATTAGAGATGAATATGAACATGAAGGAGTTGAATGATTATGGTTATATGCTTTGAATTAGCTAAATGCAACAAATTAGTGAATTAGGGTTTGGCATATAGGGTTTTGGAAGGCAAAAATGTGAGAATTGGTCAAATGGTGTGTTTGACCTTGTTTGAGATGAAAAATGGTCATTTGTGACCAATTGAGATGTGTTGGAAGTGTTAGAAGTGAGTTTAAATTCGGACTGAAAATGGCCATGCTGCAGGCAGTAGGACCAATGTCTTTTTGAGGGACCAAAACTGAAAATTTACAAGTCCAATTGGTATGAGGCCAATCGCAAATGAAAATAGACACAAAATGACACAATTTTCATTTAGGAATCATACCCAAAAAGTGACCAAAACCTAGTGAACAAATTGACCAAATCCGGATTTATGCAGTCTGACCTCTACAAAAATGACCAAATAAACAGTGTTTGTTCATTTAGCCATAACTTGAGCTAGGCAGGTCTAAATGACCTGAAATTTTACCAATGGACAGCTGAGATATAGACCTAAAACTTTCATGAAAAACACAAACCCAAATTATGCCATTAACCAAGTCATTTGGCCACCCAAATTTGGTGACCTAAAGCTGCCAGAAGCAGAATTTGCCCAGAAAATCTGGGTTAAGTCCAATCCGGCAGCCATGATTCAAATTGCTATAACTTGAGCTAAAAAACACCAATTGGAGTGATTCAAAAAGGATAATAAAGTTAAGACAATAGGGAACATTTTCTATGAAGAAATTTTTGCCAAATTCTAACATAAAAATGACCAATGGAACAGTACAACTTAAGACACCAAAACTGAAAATTTGTAAATTTGCCTAAAAGCCTTAGAATCTGAGTAAACAACCAAAACCAACAAATTTAGTAACCAAAATATGGTATGTGGGTGAAGTTGGAATTTCCATACCTATTAAGCCTTAGAAAGTCAACAAATTGACTTGAATAGTGTTGTGAATAGTAACCCGAAACACAAAATTTTAAAGAACGTCAAGTTTAGCACATTAGAGCTAGGTAAAAGTGAATTTAAATTTATTTTGGGATTTATGCTAAGTTATGATACTGAAACACTGTGAAACTGTGTGTTTCAGTGGAAAAGAATACAGGGAAGGAACCCGAGGTGTCGAGTCAAGGCCAAAAGGCGACTCATATAAGGTTTGTGCACAACGCAAAATTTCTGTAAATTTTCTTCTGCATATTGTTTTGAATAATTTGAAATATTGAATTGTGACATCATTGTGATGAAATATTTATTATGCTTTTGATTTAAATTATTGAAAGTTATTTGTGTATATTTGAGATGGCATAAATGTTTAGTAAATTATTAAGATAAGTTTTGAAATCACAGTGTCATGACCATATATTTGAACACCTCACTAGCATGACTAGTGGGGGGTAATCAGTTTCGAATTTTGATTCCTTCTCTGGCTGAAGTGTTAAGGTGTGTGCTAGTAGAAGAAAAATTGAATGGATATCCATATATTTGAGCTAGCTAGCCTTGTGATGTGACTTCTCCTTAGCCTCTAGCTATTGAGATTATATTTGTTTCGAATGGCATGATATAACTGTGGGTTTTATGAAATTGATTTTGATACTTCGAAATGAAATTTTTTTTGATTAAAATCTCATAATTCATGTTTTGTATTTAATTCTCATGTTCAGTCCAATTTTTGAATAAATATGATTTGAATTCTGCATAAAGATTATTTTAGTATGTTGTGCACCACTGAGTCATAGTGGCCGTTATTGCTGTCGCAGATTTAGAGACTAGAGGAGCAGCAAATTGAGCTGGTGAGGATTGAGGAGCTACCTGTTAGTAGTATGCCCTAAAGCATATCATTTAGTATGTATCTTGTACATGTTTTTATTAATAAAAGATATTTCCACTTTTTCGTTTACATAATATATTTATGTGTAATAGAAAAGGTCCATTGATATTTTGTTAGAAATTTTATTCTTAAGTTGTTAAGAATATGAGTGACAGTATTTCTAGTACAAAGTATCATAAATATGTTCACAATCGAGGATACTTCATAATAAAGACATGACTTATCCAGAAAGATTGTATTCCTGTTTGTTCCCAAGTTATTTATATGAGATATAAATAAGATGAAATGGTGAGTCTCATGCCATATAACAAACATGATAGGCACTTATAAATGATAAGTAGGCCGAACCAGTGACACTTATGACAAGCACATGGAGTTTACTCTTATCAATGCATTGTCATAAATCATATCAGTGCATATAATCTTTAGACCTGAGATAGCACAGTTATCTTGTATATAGGTGGTTTGAGTTTGATACTGTTTTCATACTTGTACTATTTATGGGTATATGGGCATGTGTTGGCTCCTACTAGTTATATAGGGAGGTAGGTGTTGATTAAGATGGAATCTGTTCCTCTAAGTAAATAGAGATAAAATCCTATGTTCATTTAATTGTTCTTGATATTTCAAGTTCCTGGCCAGGACAGATAGATTTATTCAGAAAGAGTTTCTAATGAGAAAAATCTTTTTAATCAAGAACTAGAATTAAAAGAGAACATAATATTCATAGCAAATGGAGTTTGACATAAACCATGACTTCAGCTTTAGTTGGGATTTTGTAATTCTAGTGCATGGTAACATATGATTATAGGTTCATTTAAGGTAAACCTTATTACTGATTGGGTGGCCATGGCATGCTATGCTAGGTGTTAACCATGGTCTATGAGGTGCATAAAATGATTTAGAGAAATCATTTATGGTAAGAAAGAGTTTTGATGATATTAAGAGTTGATATCATGTCTCATTGTCAATTAGTGATGAGCCTAGTAAGTCACGCACATACACAAGTTATCACCTAATTAAATATGATTTAATCACTTAATTAAAGAGTTTAATTGATTAATTAAATAGATTTGGTTTGCAATTAGATTGCAAAGTCCCTAGCATGACTTGAAGCCAAATCTAGGTTATTGGATGTACAGTATAAGTTAAATTTATATTTAAAGTGTTTAAATAAGAATTTAATTAATAAATATTAATTAATTGATTTATATTTGACATAAATTGATTAGAAGAAGAGAAATAGTTATTTTGGGTTGAGAACTCAAAATTAAGACACAAGGACATTTTGGTCATTTCACAGGGTGACATGTGGCACCATGACACATGGCATTATACATAAGCTTGCCAAATGTCTTTTAATCATGTAAGATGATTAAAATTAAGATTAAATATAGGTTTGACACTTGGCACAATGTAATTGGGTCTATTAAACTTAGAACCAATCGGAGGGTGACATGTGGCAAGGGTTTAGTGTGTTGACCTAGCTATTTAAGTGTTGTTATGAAAAGAAAATAAGAAAACCAGTAGCTACTCCTCCTTTGTCATGCCATTCTCTATCTCTTCTTCTTCATCTCTCATTAATTCAAAGAGATTAGCCATTAATCTCTTGAATTAAAAATACCAGAAATCGTTTCTAGTGTCCTATTTACATCTTTAATCTCTTAAAAGGCAGAACTTGATTTTCTAAATAATAGAAAAAGCTTTAGAAGCTGTTCAAGGGCTGCCATAGGTGTTCTTGGTATGGACAAGCTAGAGGGACAACATCTGATGTCCTGAAGATGAATCTCAAAGGCGCAAATACACTACAGTGCATGAAGAGGTTAGTGTGTTTGTTCTTGATTTAATCTAGGATTCTAAAATTAATCTAATTAGTTTTAAAACCTTAAATGGCAAATAAAGATCCAAAAAGATATTAAAAGAGTTTTAATTGTTGTTTATCATTGAAATAAAATAGATAAAAATAAATCTTGCATGATGCATGTGACCCTTGGTGAAAATTTTTGAATTCAATGGT
Organism: Hevea brasiliensis; assembly: GCF_030052815.1. Lineage (NCBI taxonomy): Eukaryota > Viridiplantae > Streptophyta > Magnoliopsida > Malpighiales > Euphorbiaceae > Hevea > Hevea brasiliensis. The sequence continues at coordinate 70,716,376 of NC_079502.1, read as the reverse complement.
ATAAACTTGTGTTTTTCACGCTTCCGCTCCTTCAATTAGTATCAGAGCCACTATATTTGCCATTTAGATTGTTGATTATATGATTTAATTGTGTGTTTTGATCATGAGATGATTCATCCATTACTGGTTACAATGGATGTGTGGCGACAAGCAAGAGATCACCATCAATGGTGCTCATGGTTTGACTTCATGGGTGGTGCAAAGGTTTAGCTTTTTAATTTGCAATTGTTGTATGATCTAAAATATCATCCTATGTCTAATTACATTGTCTAATTAGAATTTTAATCACATAATTAAATTTTGATTCAAATCAGAATTTTAAAAATTGTTTGAATGTGATTCAAATCTGAATTTTAAAAGTTGTTTGAATGTGATTCAAATATGAATTTTTAAAGTTGTTTGAATCATATTTAAATCTGATTTTTTAAAGTTGTTTGAATAATATTCAGATCTAAATTTTTAAAAATTGTTTGAATGTGATTCAAATCTAATTTTTTAAAAATTCTTTGAATGTAATTCAAATATGAATTTTTAAGGTTGTTTGAATGTGATTCAAATATGAATTTTTAAATTTGTTTGAATGATATTCAAATCTGAATTTTTAAATTTATTTAAATCATATTCAAATCTGAATTTTTAAGTTGAATATGAGATATTCAATTTAATTTAAGTATGTATGTTTTATTTAATTGTTAAATAGTGATATGCATGATGGATGATCATGGACTATAAAAGACCAATGTGATTGGATTTATTCTTTTATGTTTCTTTGGTATTGTAAATTAATTAATTTATTTTAATTTATTTTGGGCATGTATTATTAAGTTTGTAATAATTTTTGGGTTGTAATTTCATTTATTTAAGTTCTTGTAAATTCGCCTTGGTATGCCAAGGATTACTATGTAATTGGATTGCAAGAAGTTCAAGGAGGTCAAGAGCATTGGTGGGACCAGTGGAAGGAATTCAAGATCAAGTGTTGGTTATGTACTCCTTCAGCAGTTCTTGTAAAATGAATGAATGAAATTCACTTAGGAATGCCCTGATTCAATTCTTAGTGGCTCAGAATTGAATCCCTTAGAAAGTTCATGATCATACCATATTTACTGCTTATCCATGAATACATGAGATGTATGGGAATGTATCCAATTATATGATATATGCATGCTAAATGGATAATGTGCAAAGTGAGACCTTAATAGTAATTAGGATGACCATAAAATCTTCCAAACAAATGATTAAGTTGGAAATGCTATAATTAAAGTAATTATAACATGGGCCCTCCATTGGGGCAATTATTTTAAGAAATTTTAAATAGTTGCATAAGATGCAATTAATTTAAGAGATTTT